>NW_028152184.1:0-5000 GCF_964638095.1 Poromitra crassiceps
ACTTTTGGAGAACGGACGCTCCCAGTGCCAGAGTTTCAGAGCGTTTTCAGTGATTTCTCGAGGCCCACAGAATATTGTGTGATATTACTATGTAAACACCAAACACGCACAAAGAACGATGAGACTCTATTGTATCAGCAGCAAAAAAAAGTTTATTGATATCATTTTCCGTTCTTTACTTATCAGCCGGAGAAGATAGGTCAAAAACAGAAAAAAATTGCTTTTCTATCTAGAAGCTGAGATATTGAGCCTTTTGTGAAATATAGCATTTCAAGCAAATCATTGACTCTGAAACTAATATTTTCTGACCTGAAACATCTGAACAGTAATTTCCTTCAATATAACAGCACCCCCACCCCCCCTCTACTGCAAACTCCTCCTCCGTGTGGGTGTGTCATGATGTTGCTGCTCGCTCTGAGTGCTGCTTGTGTCAGGCGAGTCTCTGCCGCCTGGATGGCGGCCGCTCGGCGGGCAGTCTGGATCGGGCTCGCTCGTTTCTGGGGTTTCGGTTGTGAGCTGTGAAGCTGCGTCCGATTCTGGGCTTTCTGGGCTTTATGCTGCCCTGCGTGCCCGACCCCCCTCCTCCTCCTCCTCGGGAGTGTCTCTGGCTCTGCTGCGTTTGCTCTCGCTCTGCTTTTGCTCTGACTCTGCACTGAAAACTGCGCTGCATCCCCCCGCTTTTTCACATCGTGTCGCCGGCTCCCAGCTGAGAATAATGTAACTTTTCAGAAAGACGCTGGTGTCGCCAACTAAATCATATGGACGGGCTATTGCAGCGGAGACGGAGGGGCTGTGGCAGCAGATTGACTGCTGTTCACAGGCACAGCTAACGTTATGCTTCATGCATATCGATCGATGCGATTTCCGTTTCCTCGTGACTTCTTCTCTCTTTTCTCCTGGCTTTTCTATAATCTGGAGAGCACTGTCGCCACCTAATGGGTCCCTAAAATAGCTTTTACACATTCAACATGTCCCAAAATTTTACAGGAGATAGATCTGGCTTTGATCGACATCCCCCCGTCAAAAAACGCAATTGACGACTTTAGTCGTCAATGGCACTCTACGTCACTGAATCAATTGACGACTAAAGTCGTCATTGGCACTCAATGAGTTAATAATAATAATAATCTAAAGTCTGAGACTGTCTGCTTTTTCACATTCTGGATCCAGGCGGAGCTGCATGGCTACAGATGATCCAGGCTGACTTGGTGGAGCAGCATGGCTACAGATGATCCAGGCTGACTTGGTGGAGCAGCATGGCTACAGATGATCCAGGCTGACTTGGTGGAGCAGCATGGCTACAGATGATCCAGGCTGACTTGGTGGAGCAGCATGGCTACAGATGATCCAGGCTGACTTGGTGGAGCAGCATGGCTACAGATGATCCAGGCTGACTTGGTGGAGCAGCATGGCTACAGATGTTCTAGATTGGCAGAAAATGAAATGAAAGACTTTATAACAGTTGATATAATTTTAGTGTGTTGTTGTTTTTCATCACCACTTGTCACAACCATAGTGGGAGGGAGCAACACAATGATAAATACAATGGGGGGGGGGGGGGGGGGGTAGTATTATCATTTGTCATTGAAATCAATCTGAAGCCCTGCATGCTTGTTATGGAATAGTTTGAGCCTCAAACCTTGAGGATAGTTTGGTATCCATTGGTTAAAAAACTGTGCCAACAAGCCATTGATGGTGTGACAAGTACATAGTAAAAAGAAAACAGAGTAATATTAATAACTTTTGACAATCTGTCACCTTGTCTTCCTTGGTGAGTTTCCCCTGGATCTTCTTTGGGTCAGAGATGGTGTCTCCAACATGGGCCATATATGACATCAAGTCCTGTTTAGCTTCTGTGGCCATACATACATACAAACATACACACACAAGCTGATTAAAAATGATACCAAGATCACCTCTGCTGCCAAAGAGAACAGACGCGCTCACCTGCCAGGATAAGTCAGTCAGCACAGTCTGTGTGTGAGTATCTGGTGGTCAGGTCTGCAGCCCGCTCCCCTCTGAAGGTCTTGTGTGTGTCGGCTCCCAGGTCAAGCAGAGTCCTCAGCGTCTCCTGGTGGCCACAACAAGCAGCACAGTGCAGCGAGCAATAACCTGTGACACACAGCAGAGAGAACTTCCACACATCTGGGGAGAATCAAACTGATGCCTGCCTTTGTAAGACAAAACACAAATATCAGAATCAGAATCAGAAAGACTTTAATGATCCCCGGGGGGAAATTGGGAAAATAGTATACATTAATCTTTTTTAACAGGTTATTTTGTGACATCCGGGAGGCTGTAATATGTTTATTTCGTATACGGTTAAATGGTCTGTCGACTTATGGTATCAACCAAAACTAAGAACCTATCATCTCATAAAAGAGAGTTACTGTGTTGAACCCTATGCGAAGTTTGATTTGAACAGAGGAAAAAGATCTCTGTGTGCACTGCTCAGTTACGATCGGGAACCTTTAGCACTAGAAACTGGTATAGGTTTCATGCTACCCCTGAAGAAGATAGACTCTGTTTATTATGTGAATTACATGAAACTGAACATGTGGTCAATTTCTTGTTCTATTGTACTGCTTATGATGAGGCAAGGGACGGACTCGTGGTAAGATGCCCCTCTTCTTGTGGTGAGAGAGGAGGGCATCTGCTCAGCCTAGAATAGAGAATCCCCCCAAATGTACTCTTTAGTCAAATGTCCTCTATTTATTTTGACTTTTTTTTAGTTGGACGGCTATGAGAAACTTGAGCTGTGTTTAAAAAAAGGAACCTTAATTCCTCACAGCAAATTGTATTTGTCATGGGAGCAAAGATGGAACCTTTGGTTTAGAAACTGATGTATTGTTCATTATTGCTGACTTGCGACTTGTGTTATTTTAAATGTAGCACTGTTGTGATGTTTTATTGTTGTATTTGATGTGTCTTGTAAACCCATGGCGGTTGGTGCACCTGGAGTGCATCATGACACTTGAATCAATCAATAAAACCATGTAGTGTATAATGGGACTGAGTTCTTGTAATGTGTAAGAATAGCAGCTCTTCTCACACATTGGTGGTTCTGGACAGGTGGGGAAGACACATTTATATGCAGGCATATTTTCCCCCGCTCTTCTTCTTTGGTTTTTGAAGTTATCAAAACTCCTTATTCTTTGTTTCATGCTCAATAAATCAGTGACACGTAGCCTATATTTTTATTTTAAAATCTGTATTTGAATATGGCAACATGATACCTCCTATCTGGATCCTTATAGTTTTGTATTTTTCATCATTTGTTATTTTTATTCTGTTCTTAGTTATTTTTGTTTTCAAGACTAAAACAAAAACTCTCTGTATATTTTAATTTTAGTTTGTTTCATAACTACACAATATAATTTCAGTTCGTTTTTTCTAAAGTCTAGATTTTGTTTTGATTTTGTTTCTCTAAAATGTTTTTTTTTTCAGACCTAGTTTGAGGTTTTAGTTTAAGTTAACTATAATAACCTTATTGCTTCCTACAGTATTTATATTATGACTTCACTGACAGAGATCCAAGACAGCCCAAGACCACCAATCACAGTTTCATGAAGCATGACATCATCATAGCAACAGGGTCAACCCCGCCCTTTCTAATATTTTAAGAGTTCCCCTCGTTCCTTAGTCAAAGTTGCTCTCAGCAGCTTTGTGAATATGTTAGAGGAAACTCTTAGCTAGGAACTTTTAGTGATATATTTAGGAGTCCCCCTAGTGGTAAGATAAAATGCTTTGTCAATACGGGCCCGGGGCATATAGATGGTAAACACAAGTAAACACAGTTTACTCACCTCTTTGAAATGAGGCTGCCTTTACTCACCTATTAGATCAACTGTATAACTCAATGAGGGGAAACAAGGTGGATAAACTACTGACCTTGGATAGTTTACCCACCTCTGTATTTACCACTACACACCTGTCTCAGTTATAATGTCATATGTCATTTTCACATTTTCTCCAGCAGCTTTGATACACTTCCTGGAATTAATATAGAAGAAATACTTTATTGATTCTTAGAATGAAAAACTTTATTGTTCTTTACAAACATTCACTTTGGCTTCACATCACATGCTGGTAAAAGACACTGGTTCAATCTTTCTATGCATATAGTCACTTCAATCAATTTGTGAAACCAGCATGTCAGCACTGTGGATGAAAACAATGTGCATTACAATTGTGGGTCACTTTTCTTAATAAAGTTACAAAGTGTCAGGAACAAAATCAACATATTAACAACTATTCCGCCATAGATGTTTTGCTGTCTCCATTAAGGCCCATGCAGTGAAGAGAAACAGCAGAAATATTACAGAAACAATACAAAGTACACACATTCTTTAGGCTATTAAGTAGAAATAGACTCTGGTCAAAGTATAACTACCGATTTAACTTGTTTACTCAAGTTAAAAAAAAAAGTAAAAAGTACAGCCTCTGAAATGTAGGCTACTCAAAATATAAAAGCATTTCTGCAAAGCTACCTGAACCTCACATCATATTAATATAATTAAAAGACTATTACTTAAAAGATGTAGGCCTATAAAAAACTTTACTTTGATTAATAATTTGTGTCTGATATGGTTTGTCCACAAAAAAGTTCAATAGGCGATCATTTCAATCCTTAAAATAACATCTACTTTGTCTCCCTCATTACATTGCATCATTGATGTGATGTGACATGTTGCAGGTTTAGCCTGTCACCTTAAATACATTATTTTACACTTTCGCACATAATATAATTCAATTAAACGTCAAGGGCGTTTTATTTTGAAAGTGATAACAGGAAGTGGTGTTGTTCACGTTGTTTAGCTTGACCAACGACCAACGACCTCCGCCATTTTGGCCCCTAAGGAGACTAGTGAAACCTGTCTGTCTATGGTCAAAACAGCATCCAGTAAAACATACCGCATACAAAGTGCCGTACAGAGCTTATTTTTCAACTGTACAATCTCCTTCCCGGTCAAAATGCATTGTGCTGCTGCTGCAACTAC
>NW_028152184.1:10000-15000 GCF_964638095.1 Poromitra crassiceps
CATCAAAGATTGCACCTGATGAGAAACTCAGGCAAGTGCTTGAAATCCGTGAGGAAAGATGCCAGGAGCCTGTTGACTCGCCATACAGGATGAAGGACATATGCGACCAAATTCCTGAATCACTAGATGGTATAGACCTACAGAGCACTGGCTGGCACAGAAAATGTTACCAGTACTTTGTAAAAAACAAAGGAAGAATGGTGGCATCATCTACGTCCACAGAGAGCCTCAAGAACAAAAAATACTCACCTCGAAAAAGGAAACCAATTTCAAGTGATCCAAAGTTTGGCCCTGAGTGCATCTTCTGTGAAAAGATGGTAATCAAAAGTGGAACAGGTACCCGGCGTAAAACAGAGAAACCTCTGTTGTTTCAAAAATTTAAAGGCAGAACACCACCCTGGAAAAACATTGAGACCCATGCACAGCAGATGGGGAATTTCAAACTTCATCGTAAGATAAAGGATAAGTGTCTCTTCTCAGTGGAGGCAAAGTACCATCTCTCATGCCGTAAGAAGTTTGATTTGCAATACCTAAATCATGTCAGAACTCAGAAAAAAAGCTGTGAAAGTGAGCAATCACATATTTCTGTGGCCCACAACCAAGCTTTCACTGCTGTCTGCAGTTACATACAGAAAATAATTGTGGATGAGCAGCAGGTTGTCCCACTGAGTGTACTGCGAGACTATTACATCGAAGAGCTGAGGAAACATGATGTCCTAAGTAGTTACAGAGGACAAAAATTAAAGAAACGCTTGGAAAAAGACAAAGACCTGCAAAATACAGTAGACTTTGTACAGGTCCAGCTGAGAGGATGTGTGTCATTTTTCCTGGTGTACAGCAAAGCTGTTGCAGTAGCTGATGCAATTGTCGCAGCATACAAGCTTAGTACTACAGATCAAATCAGAGACACAGCTCAGACTCTGCGTGCTCTGATTAAGAAAGCATTCACTGAATCAAAAGAGATGCCATGGCCCCCTACACCTGATGAAGTTGCGGAGATCAAACCCAGTGAGCAGCTACCCAGTGAGTTGATACGGTTTCTCAACTTGTTGCTGTCTGGTGGGCAGAGCACAGATGATGACAAAGTGAAGCGTTTGGTCTTATCTATTGCACAGGATCTGTGCCGAGCCGCCACAAATGCTGAGTGGAAACTCCCCAAACATATCCTCCTCGCCATGACTGTCAGGCATTTGTACCGCTCGAAGCAGTTGACTACAATTCTCCAGCGTCTCGGCCATTGTGAGACCTACAACTTCACACGCGACTTAGAAGCAGCAGTGTCAGAGGCTTTTGACGAAGCGTCAACATACCTTACTCCTCAAATGTTGTGCGGTGAGGCTAACAGACTCCTGCATGTTGAATGGGACAACCTCAACAAGACCTTGATTAATGTTCATGGCTCTCACATAGTAAACTCTGCGGCAGGCATCATGATACAGGAAGTTGTGCCCGAACTTGCGGATCAAGCTAAGGAGAGGAAAATACCAGTGTTGGAAAAGAAGAATAAAATAGGGAAGCGGCCGACACCAGAGACACTACCAGAGTTACATATACACAAACGGGTGGGTCCAAAATTTCCCACGGGTAGTTCATTCACTCACCCTATAGAGCACACAGCTGCCTATAATAAGGCCATGTCAGAGTACCATGCATGGGTGCTTTCGCGAATCCTTAGCAGTTCGTGTGGCAAGCAGAAAGTGTCAGGACAAGGTGGCTTCATTTCAGCTACAGGTGTGAGGCCCGAGAGAAAGTCGCGTATTGACTACTTCACTCCTATTGACCAGCCCATCACTGCCAATGAGACCGTAGCAGAGTTGCTGGATCGAACAGAGGCAGCTACAGATGAAGTGGGACAGGATTATGTTGTGAGCACCTTTGATCTTGGTGTGATTATGAAGGCATGCCCTATCATTTGGAAGTTCATGGATAAATATAAGCGGCACATCGTCCTGATTGGACCTTTTCATACTGGCTTCAATTATGCTGGAAGGATCACTGGGTGCAAAATGCTTGGCGCAGGGTACGCAGACATCCTAATTGAAGCCAAACTTGTGACAAGTGCATCGCTCAAAGGTGTACTGAGTGGGAAGAACTGGGCCCTAGCTATTTGGTGTCTTCGAACGGTAACAGAAGCAGCTGAGCGCTTGCTGATTGAAGTTTTCATTGAGGAGGAGGGGGGTGTTCAGATCAATACGCTGGCGCTCTTCAACTTGATCGAGGAGACAAACCGTGAGCATCTTGATGCTGTCCTCAATGACGAACCAACCAAAGCTATCATCCAACCCTACCTCAATTTCCAGGAGAAAGTCAGGAAGGGTCACCTTGGCAAGACAGGCATGTTGTGGATGTCATTCATAGACAAAAGCCATGTACTCTTCATGCTGTTGTTCGCTGTAAAGACCAACAATGTTGCACTGTTCCATAAGTGCAACAGTGACATGGCGGACCTCTTCTTCGCATATGATGGCCAGAACTATGCCAGGTACAGTACAATCTTTTGTGCATGGAATACAATTAGTTTCAACAATAAATGTTTGCTAAGAAAATCCTTTTCCACAGTGAAAGACGATAAAATTATTGCCTCTGTCTAATTTCAGGTATCTGGCTTGGTTTGATATGTTCTTGACGAACATTGAGCTCTCTCATCCTGGTGGATGGGATCTGCTGAGCAAGGGCGCAATCGCAGTGGCACGCTCGCTGATTCCCGGGGCTCTCGCTGCAGTTGATAAGACCATGGAGGAGACATTTATGAAGTTTGCCAAGTCATCAGGTTTGTTGCAGTTTAGTTCAGATGATATAATAATTATTGTTACTACACACACTCAGTACATGTATTCAACATCTCTATATTCTTATCAATACACTTCCATTCAGGTGGTCTGTGGAGCATCTTTAAGATGTTTGACACATACACACGCTTCTGCCGCACTACTTCGACGCGAGGCCAATTCTTTGAGCAACTTCTCGAGATGTGTGGCATGAGCAACGACCCAGACAGTTCCAGGGGTGGAATGCACAGAGAGCTTGAGAAAGCTGAAATCGCGAAGAGTGAAGCTGCAGTGCAGCAAGCAATGATGGCATTTACCAGCTGCTTTATGAACCCATGGCGTGTCCCTGACAAGACCAGACTCTACAACATTGCATCTGGTGCACCTGTCTCACCGGAGGTTGAGGTTGATGTTTTGCGTGCAGATGCTCTGGGGAAGGAGTTGAGGGAGAAGTTCATCAAGGAACGGCTACAGGGTGGAGATCCAACCAGCTTCTTTGACAAACTGCCAAGGCAGAAGCTTCGCAGGATGGTGGACAGTAACAAGAAGGTGAAACTCACATCCTCACAGGGCAAGGTAAACACATGAGCTGCTGCACTCAGTATTACCTAGAATTAAACCCTAGTGATGAATATGGAAGTTGTTTGATTCCTGTCTCTGAAGCTTGAGAAATATACTTTACATAACTTACAATAAACATTTTGTCATTGCTTTGCAGATGATCCAATATCAAGAACAGAGCCAACTTGCCTTCACCCTTTTCATCAAATCACAACTAACAGAGACCCCAATTGACCTTGAAGAGGTGATGCACTACCCTCTTTCTACTGTCCCTCACTCACTGGGCACACCAGATGGCTTCTTCTCCAAGACAAATAAAGCATCCATGGTACATTACCTGCTGAGTGATACACACATGCCAGACTATCCTGCCGGTGCCATGTTCATCCAAGATGGAAATGCCCTCTTCCACACCCTGACAAACCTCCCACATACCTATGGACAGATCTGCATGCAAGTGCTTGATAAAATGGTGGGGAAATACAACTTCATCTTCTCCACAGACAATTATGAGCCCGGTTCTATCAAAGCTCAAGAGAGATTGAGGCGTGGCTTTGGAGAGAGATGCATCATCGAGGGGCCCAAGACAGTGCGTGCACAAGATTTCAAGCTGTTTCTAGCAAATGAAGAAAACAAGAAGCAGTTCTGTCAGCTGCTCTACCGAGTCTGGAGCTCTGAAGGGTCAGCAGAGCGGCTGGCACGTTGTGGGACAGCAATCATATGTGTAGAAGGCAGGGCCTACTCCCTCTCAGCAGCAGGTGGCGAGGTAAATCAACAATGTAAATTCATAAATTACTCAAACAGTTATTTTATACCTCTAAAACATTCACAAAAATAAGAAAAATGAATGTTCAATTTTATGTCTCAGGTCACATCGAAGGAGATCCACAGCCTGAGGTCAAACCAAGAAGAGACGGATACGAGAATCATTCTCTACTGTAACCATGCAGCTGAGCTAGGGTTCACATCGGCAGTTGTCCGCACGCCAGACAGTGATGTCTTGTTCATCTTGCTGTACCATGCAAGGAACATCAAGTTAACAGTGTACATTGACATTGGTACTGGCAAGGGTAGGCAACTGGTGAATGTGACTCAGCTGGCAAATGATCTTGGCTCTGATTACTGTGACACCTTACTTGGGTACTATGTGTTCAGTGGTGAAGATTGCACCAGCTCCTTCAAGGGCAAGGGCAAAGTTGGACCACTGAAGAAGCTTCAGAAGTATCCCAAGTACCAGGCTGCATTCAGGTGACATGGCTCTCTTTTCATAATTTCAATTCCTTGACCCAAATGACACTTGATATTAAAATGCATTTTCATATTTCAGGGAACTTGGTGTGGCATGGTGTCTGCCAAGCAGCTGTAAGGAGGAACTAGAACGTTTCACATGCCTCATGTATGGCCATGGTCGTGAGAAGACAGTTGATGCAGTGCGGGTGAAGATGATTCGCAAGATGGTCGGAGAGGATGAGTCCCTCTCGGCTAAGTCTAAGGTGGACCTTGGACGTCTCCCACCACCGCAGTGCTGTCTCTCCACCCACCTTGATCGCTGCAACCATAGAGTGGCAGGCTATAAGCGGGCAGCTACACCCATCTTTGAGCGGCCCAAACCATATGACCCAGATCAGGTAAGTATGGTGAAATTGTTAAATGTGTTTGCTTTTTTTGCTT
>NW_028152184.1:20000-37500 GCF_964638095.1 Poromitra crassiceps
TTTTATATAACTCGCCCGTTTGGAGTAAAATAGATAGATAGAAAAGGGGGTGATTGACAGATCGCCTGTCCAGTGAACGCACAGCTTGCAGATCACGGACCAATAGCAGGCGGAGCTGTGGCTCTGGGAAACCCCCATCTCACGTGAAGTGCAGAAGGACTCAATCCATTCCCTCCCACTCTGCTGATGAAATATCAAGATGGTGATGGCCAACGTTTGCACTCCGCCAGGGAGAAGAAATGTAATGGGATAGCTACGTCCATATTATTTATGTCTATGGTATAACATCATTAATGGTAAGCAGCGGTAAGCAGCTTGAAGCTGTCGGCGACCCGCCTACAAACAACAGAAGAAGAAAGTGTGTCGCACTGGTGACGCACTTTTTGTGGCGACACACTGTTTACATAACCCCGCTAGTTGAGAGAAGTGGACAGACGTTTGATCATGGATAACGAAATGGATAACCAAATTATTCTGTCCTTTTTACTTGTGATCCGAGGCATCGTGGTGGCACGTCAGTAGTTTTTGGATATTATCTCCAGACCTCGCGTCACCAGCCTGCCCCGGCCGCCTGCGGTTTGACGTTACCTTCCACAAAATTGAGGTAATCTTTAGCTAACGTAATTTCAAGCATGACATTTAACATGTCCATTTGTCAAATATTACATGAGGACTAACATTCTAGAGAAGCAGAAGTTACGTGTTAATGTTTTAAAAATGTTATTGCATGCTGCACAGCATTGTGTTGGGTAAACAAACGCCCATTGATTAATAACACGTGTCATTTATTCAAGGGAATGATGATCGTCGAGTGACAACAGAGGAACAGGATTTTTGGAAAATGAACGTTATTAAATGCTGTAACGTTAACGGTAATTCTCATGTGTATGGTTTATTTAGCCTACTTAATCTCTCCTGATATTATAACGTTAACCTGTTAGGCTACTGTGCAGGTTAATACTGCTGATAATCAGTCATTTCAACATCAGATATAACACAAGTCAAATCATTAGCGTAGCCAGACTCGGCTCATTGGGTGTGCCACAGAAAGCCAGGGTGTGCCAGGGGGCGGACTATTTGGCGGCGGCCGCCAAATTTTTTTTGGGTCTTTTCAAACCAGATTTAGAGGAATATTTGTGTGTTGTTTGCTCCTTTTCGCACTCATTATTAGCAGGTAGAAGCAGTCAATTAAATTGTATTTTTTGGCAACATGTAAAACCACTTTGTTTAGTATCTCAAAAAAGTCTCACCTACTTTTTCCAATGAGTGTTCTAGTCGGGAAAGAACGCAAATTTGGTTGGCATGTTCGTGTGGACCCGTATATTATTAGAAATCTGAGACGCATGCAGATGCATGACTGAAAAGTCTCCTGGCTAACGTTAAATGCGAAGGGACACGCCGCCAACATCTTCACTGTGCGTGGCGTGCATTAGAAAGTGCGTTTCACAGTGATACATGGGGGCTGCTAGTACTGTTAACGCTAGTTAGATAGTACAGTAGTGTGGCAGTCTCTAATATGCTACCGCCGTTCATTCCCCCAAAAGCACACACAACAGCGCTAGAAACAATCACATACATGTTGTGACTTGTGTACTCACCATGCGATCATCAAATAATAATCCAAAGTACGCGAAACTGTCATTTTCAAAGTAAATCCATAGCGAGAGGAACCAGCAAGAGTGGTTCCAAGAGGGTTACCTCTCTGCAACGAAAATCACTTCCTTGTTTGCCTGAGACGCATGGGTACACATGCGTCTCAGGCAAACAAGGAAGTGATTTTCGTTGCAGATGGGAACGCTCTTTGCTACTTATTTTCTCTATGGATTTACTTGCAGGCGGACAGTTGGACACAGTGCATGACAGCGTTGACATGTGTTTTGCAGACAAAACAAAAAACCTTTTTTACCCCATTTTTTTTGGGTGTGCCAGCGGCCTGTCTGGGTGGCATTGGCACACCCTAGCACACCCGTGGCTACGCGCCTGAGTCAAATGCCAACAGTTTTGAGACTGAGATATTTGTTTTGAACTATTTGTACGCATCTATCTGACAGTGACCGGATAATTATATTGTTATTTGCTTGTTTTAATGCTTTTGTCAATAAACATTGCCAACAAATAGCCTTGTTGTTATTGTTATGTACTTCGGTAAATCATGTAGGCTACCTGAATATATCACGATATGATCGCAGAAGGAGCCCATTAGTTGTCAGAGGCAGGTTGGATAAAATTATCAGATGTGATATAATAAAGATTGTTGATGTCGAGTGAACACGAACTATGACACGAACCGAAGATTGGACCAGACGAGGCACACCAACCGAAGATTGGACCAGACGACATGACGGCCGAAACAACCGACCAGCAGCCTGCTTCAAATCAATGCTTTATATTTATTGAAATGAAATATGGTGATATCTGTATAAATTTGGCATACATTACATAGACTACACCATAACATATTGTGGAGTGTCACTGTGGGCTCGCCCTGACATGCGCCCTCCCAGAGGTAGGTGGAGCTCTTTGACCCTTGGCAGAGTGATTGAGGGGCGGTACATTCCCCGGTACATACTCAATCAGTCTGAAATGATGGCTGGTGTGTCCGATCAAGCAAGTGATGACACCTGTGCTCTGATCAGCTGAGTATAAAACTGAGGCCAAACCTGCTCGGTCAGAGGCTCATTCTCCTGGGAGAGGGACGCATCGTCGGGCGGTAAGCTACACACACACTCCACTATGTTTAGGAGGATATTTATTGTAAATGGACATATTTTTAATAAGTCTACTCTCTCCTTCCATAGGCAACCTCTGGAGACTTATAATAGTCTGATCTGTTACTGAAACGCCCCAGTGGGGAAGAAGATTTAAGTTGTTTGCATTATCCCCCCCCCCCTTTGACTTTGGCCTATAATAAACCACTTTGCTTTTGGAAATTCCAGCCTCTCTGCCTCTTGGTGTTGGTCAGCGCTCACAATATATTTCAATATAATTCAAACAACGGTTCCTTTCCCATACCATGGTGGGCTGGACTGTAGCCTACAGTAGGCTATTGCTGTGAAAAAGTGACTACACATTTGATTGTGTCAAGTGTTACACTATCAATAAATGTTTTCCAATGACACATTAGCTTGCCATGTTCAGTGATGGGCAAGCTACTTGGAAAATGTAGTAAGCTAAGCTATGAGTTACTCTCGATCAAATATAGCTAAACTACATTGAAGCTATCCCCAGAGAAATGTAGCAAGCTAAGCTACGAGCAACATGGCAAAAGCAGCTTGCTACATCAAAGCTACTTTTTTTCTCACATTTAATCAACTTCATGTCAAAGAACAACTTTCCACCAAACAAATAGGTCTTCTTCATCACTGCCAGTGGCTCCCTCTGGCTCTGCCATCTTTCAAAGTTCGTTGCTGATGTGACTTCGCCAGCACATGACATATTTT
The DNA here is from genome assembly GCF_964638095.1 of Poromitra crassiceps. Taxonomy (NCBI): domain Eukaryota; kingdom Metazoa; phylum Chordata; class Actinopteri; order Beryciformes; family Melamphaidae; genus Poromitra; species Poromitra crassiceps. Next base: position 23,441 of record NW_028152184.1, read on the forward strand.
GCCCTACCCTTAACCAATCATCAGTCTTCATTCCCTAAACCAGTGTTTCCCATACATAAAGGAATTTGTGGCGCACCGCCACAATTAAATCTTGACCGCCACAATAAAATGTTGACGGAGTTTTTTTTTTTTTACCTCCCTCGCAAAACTCCACATTGGCTCGCTGTCTCTCTCTCTCTCTCTCTCACACACACACACACACACACACACACACTATCCCGTCTCTGTTTTCGGAGTGTGATTGGTTGGTTTAGGCATGAGGCGTGATTATTGGTTAACGCAAAATATCAGAGCCAATAAGAGGAAGAGTAGGGCGGGTCAAGCCACAAGGCGGGGAAGATCTTTGTTCCAGGCAGCCAACTTTGCTCTACTCTCTGGACTCCCCTACAACCCGCGGGACTACTTTTCTCCGCAGAATACATTGCGTTGTATCGGACCTCACGGACCTAACGGTTAGTATCATTAAAACGCTGCACAATTTTGTCCACAAATGCATGCTGACTCTGATAAGTAAGTGTAGTGTAACGTTATAATTCCCACACAACGTTTGTCAATCTCGACAACCCGGCGGCAAAGTAACGCTACGTTATTAGCAAGCATAAGGAGCTAGCTAGTAAGCTAGCCTATAACTTAAGCTAATACTAGCTGGGTTGTCGAGGTTAGCACGCTGTACATGAGCTGCTAATCTGACTGTAAGTGGACAACGTTAATTCTTTTCGACGTTTGCTCCCACAATCCAGATGAGTATTGAAAAGTTTTTTCAGAGGCTGAAAAGGCCTCGTCCTGAGGAGAGGCAGCCCGGACCAGAGGTAACGTTATATTAGCAGTGACGTTGCCAAGAAACTGAAGGGAAAGCTGAACAGTCTGACCAGTCGAGTGTGATTACTTGGCTATCAATTAATTTGTTTGGAATATTTTCAGCCTTCAACCAGTGCTGCTGTGGAAGCTGAGCCCACTCAGCCCAGGCAGGAAGGGTTTGCTCCAGTAAGTGAGTCAGACTCAAGAGAGCAGCCAACATGCTGCCTTAGAGGCAGAGCCAGCAGCTAGGGCAAAAGCACCAGGTGAGATTGACAGCAAACAGTGAGATCTGATGACATCATGTAGAAGCAGGGCAGCCAGTAGCCACAGATCTCAGGAAAAGGGGCCTAATTTATTTTCTTCTGTGCCTGTAGACAGGACAGCAGGAGCAAGCAGCACCAAGCACAGAGGCACCGGATTCAATCCAGAATGGCTGCAGATGCCTCAATTTAAGACATGGCTGTATCACACACAGCATGGTAAATTTAATCTGCATAATTTGTCATGTCAGAAATAGACACATTATTTTGTATTATTTATTAATCATGAATAAATCAGATTTTTTTATTTATCTAAACCCCCTAATGTAATCAGGTATGTGTGGCTATTTGACAAATGATTGTTGTCTCTTTTAGGCATGTTCTGTAGACTCTGCAGACAGCACAAGGCTGGTGGTAGTGTTAGGAGAGGCCGCGGCATCAAGTCTCCTTTTGTTGAGGTGGGTGCAGTAACCTACAAAAAGGATTTACTGGAGCGCCACATCACATCAGAGCACCACCAAGACAGCATCAGGTGCCAGGCAACTCTAGCATCTGGTAGGTGTATATATAAAGTTACTTGAGTTATGTTATTATATACCTGGTGTGTATATATAACTTCAGTACATTCAAATCAGTTTCTAATATTTTTTGTAATTTACAGGCCTCTCGGTGATGAATGCCTTTGAGCCAGACGTGATTCTGGAACATGAGGCAGTGGTTGGTGGGTTCAAGTGTCTTTACTGGCTGATAAAGAATGAACTGGCCCACCACACCAACTACTCTAAGCTTCTGAGCCTGGCTGAGCTTCTAGGGTGCAATTACTATAGCAAATTAAAGGTAAAGGACACCTAAGTCACCTACCAATTGTTTTTTTTAAGGTTAAATTTATGAATTCATGAATGTCTTTATGAATGTTTATTTTTTACAAAGCCCTTTTCCCCCCCTTTTCTCAATGTCAAGATTGACCGGAGGAATAACTATAGGTCTCATCGAATCATTGATGAGATGCTTGAGATCATAGCAGAAATAATTGAAGAGCCAATTCTCACCGACATCAAATCATCACAGGCAATTAGCCTGGAAGTCGATGAGAGCACAGATCTGTCTATGACCAGGCAACTTGATTTGCATGTCAGGTAAGGGAACTTTTTTTAGTTTGATGTCAGAATCCCATAAATCCTGGGCCCTGTTAATTAACTGTGAATACTAAATATTTGCCTGTGTTTCTCTCAGATACCTGGATAAAGAGGGACATGTGTTCAATCAGTTCCTGGACCTGGTCTCTATTCCTGATGGCAGAGCAGACACTGTTGTGACAGCTGTGAAGGATGTGATCTTGAGGAAGGGCCTCCCAACAGAGAAACTCTATGGACTTGGGACTGACGGGGCAGCTGTTATGACGGGTAATTATTTTATGCCGATATGAGATTGTTTGTTGTATCCCATGTTTGTCACTAAATAATGTTATTTAAATTCAGGACGTGTGAATGGGGTTGCGAAGCAACTCACAGACAGCTTCCCGAAGATTGTGTCTGTGGCTTGTGCTGCCCACAAACTGGCCCTTGCCTGCAAGGACTCGTCAAATGATGTGAAATACATGGCCACGTTCAGGGACCACCTGCTGCAAGAGCTTCATTTATATTTTAGGAACAGTGCAAACCGTACTGCAACACTCAAGGCTGCAGCCACCACCCTGGGTGTCAGTGACTTGAAAATAAAGGTAAATAGTACCCTTGCAGTTATCTTCTGTCTATTCATAACTAAATATTATGTTTTACGGTCATAACAGTATTCTGATACCATAGTAGTTATTATTCATTATTATTATATTATTCATAATCAGTCTTTAATTGCTCCATTTCCAGGAAGTGAAGGACACACGGTGGCTCTCTCAGCACAACGCTATTGAGACTCTACAGAGGAACCTGAGTGCAGTCCTTGGAGCCTTGGCAGAGCAAGCAGAGCAGAGAAAATGTCCAGTGGCGCAACCCGTTCTCACTCCGAGCGCGCAGCATATTGACGCTTTGTCACGCCCCTTGTGCGTTGCTTGTTTACTAACACGGTACCCTTGAGCGACCCATGAAACGCCTTGGGCTTTCCAACTAAACTACAATGTAAACCCATAGAAGTAATCTTTGACGCTCAAGGCAACTGCTCCACCGTCCCAACACGCTGCCCTTGTGCGACAGATATAACGACTTAGGGTGTGGCTAATGTAAACCCATAGAAGTAATCTTTGACGCTCAAGGCAACTGCTCCACCGTCCCAACACGCTGCCCTTGCGCGACCAATATAACGACCTGGGCTTTCACTAATTATTATTTTTTTCATTAGGGCTTTCATTTATATAATGGGTTATAATATAAATGACCATTGGCCTCGCCAATCCCGAACCAGACCACAGGAAGGAGGGGGGGGGGGGGCGAAGCACAAGCGGAGGGAGGAAAACAGCGCAAAGGAGAACCGACGTTCAAAATCATCATAAAAGCATTATTTTATTTTTAATATGTAGGCCTATGTTTGATATTCAATATGTACACGTGCATGGAGACACACGTATGCTGTCCCAGTCACTGCTCCACCCCCTCTGCCGGATCTGGGGAGGCGGAGGGAGGAAAACAGTGCAAAGGGGAACCGACGTTCAAAATCATCATAAAAGTATTATTTTATTTTTAATATGTAGGCCTATGTTTGATATTCAATATGTACACGTGCATGCAGATACACACATGCTGTCCCAGTCACTGCTCCACCCCCTCTGCCGGATCTGGGGAGGGCTGTAGGTGGACCTGCACATGCTTCCTCCAATACATGTGCACTGCTTCTTTTCACCCGAGAGTGAGTTTCACCGGTGGGACGTAGCGTGTGGGAGGATCACGCTACCTCCCCAGTTCCCCTCCATAGTAGAAATATAATAATAATAATCATAATAATCATAATAATCATAATAGTTATAATAATAATAATAATAATAATAATAATACCGTAAAATGCCAATTATTAGCCCGGGCAGTTTGGGACCTGCTTTAATTATTTTTGTACAAAGATATTGCTCAGCAAAGATTGTAAATAGTATGAAATTGTTTATTTAAACCATTTATTTTAATCAGTTGGCTACAGCCCCCCACACGATTGCTTGTCTATGGGGAGGCTGAAGGTGAGAGAACATGATCATCATGTGAGCAGATTATTTGTTGCATGTGCTGCCTCCTCCGCTGGCAGGGGAAACATTATAGCCTATCATACTCACATTTCTCAATCAGAGATGTCGGATTTGTAGGCCTACAAAAATCTTAAGAAAATACCTACACAATTTTCATAACTGTCAGGTGTTGCTGGAAAACGAATTTTTAAAAAGTTCATCACTCAAGGAGCCTACCCTCTTCAGTAGCCGTGAAATACCAATTAGAAGCCGACTTCTATGCCCGCTGGCAGGGAAACATACCATAGGCACATTTCTCAAAATAATTATTACACCAGAGATGTCGGTTTTAGTGTATAAAAATCTTCAGGAAATGCCTACACAATTTTTCAGAATCATCAGATGTTGATGGAAAACAAATTTTTGAACCTGTTCCTCGTTTCCTCGTTGTTCGTCTTCTTCATCCGATTTTTCTTCTTCGTTGTGTTTGGGAGATGCATTCAACAGGATCGCAAAGGTAAAAAAAAAAAACATTGAAAAAACTAACCGGGCGTCAAATTGGGACCTGCTTTTATGTACAAAATATGTATCCAGACCCCGCTTAAACATTCCCCCATTCCGACATGAGGTAGGCTAATTAATATGAATGTCATTACTAGGCTATTATCATCACAAGTTGCATTGCGAGTTTTCGCCTGCGACTTGAATTGATAACCACTGATTTCCATAGGCTATAGGCTATTTGTTTATTTTACAGGGGTAGCCAGTCAATCGAGGCTCGTTTTGATTTGAGACAGGGAGGGAGGATGAGCTCACAGCAGTTCACAATGCGCTGTATAAGACATAATGAGCTAAGCCCGGGCGCCAGGATGAAATCAAATGACTCAGGGATTGATTTGAAATAAATAAATAAACTGCGCGCACACAGTCACACACACACACACACACACACACACACACACACACACACACACACACACACACACACACACACACACACACACACACACATCAGTTTTGAGACAGGGAGGGAGGATGAGCTCACAGCAGTTCACAATGCGCTGTATAAGACATAATGAGCTAAGCCCGGGCGCCAGGATGAAATCAAATGACTCAGGGATTGATTTGAAATAAATAAATAAACTGCGCGCACACAGTCACACACACACACACACACACACACACACACACACACACACACACACACACACACACACACACACACACACACACACACACATCAGTGGCAGGATTGTGATCAGTGAAGCGGCTGGAGATCTGGTTTAGAAGGCTGTCGATTACGCTGCAGTGGACCGCTCTGTACCGTGCGCAAACGTCTCCAGCTCCACGGATGCGCGGAGGGCCAACCAAAGCCTCGGTCTCTCCATAGACCTCAAACTTATCTTTTTCCTTTTCGATTGATCTGTGAAGCTCATCCTAACTGGCGAGGCAAAACTGCATATCGAAATGTTTGTTTTGGAGAATATCAAAGACAACATCCGAGTAAGAGAAGATGGCTTGGAAGGTTTTCAACCAAAAGCAGAACTCGAAGCTGTCAAGGAGGTTGATGTCAGCGCGGCTGACAGTGTCATCATCAAACTGTGCATGGTTTTCCACGATGTGCTCGAACACCTAGAAGAGTTATGCAAACAACTTAATAAGACCTCCAATAAAAACAGAATTTATTTAGTAGGCTACCTTTTTATTTTCTTTAATATTAATAGGCTGCCGCGGCTAGCCTACTATTCGTTCTTTAGCCTAGATCTTTTTATACAATTTAATTTATCACAACAACAACAACAACAACAATAATAAGCATTATTATTTCCAAACTTTCCTGAACAATAATTTTGTGCTCAAGCAAGGAATTAAACACCAAATAGCCTAGATGCCGTCAAGCCTGCCTATAGGCTGTTAGGCCTTTCGGGCGGCCTTACCGCTGTATAGGCTAGGCGAATTTATTCAGTGATTGAATGAAGCAAATATAATCCGTGGCTATTAATTGCATTTGTACTGTTATTATTATTATTATTATTATTATTATTATTATTATTAACAATCATTATTATTTCGAAACTTTCCTGATCAATTATTTTGTGCTCAATCAAGGAATAAAACAACACCCAATAGATGCAGTTCCTAAATCCTAAACAGCCTATAGGCCGAAGCAAATAAAATCCGGGGCTATTAATTGAAGTTTTATTATTATTGTCATTATTATTATTATTATTATAATTATTCATAACAAAAATTAAAATAATAATACTACAATTATTATTACAGTAGTATTCCCACCTCTTTCAGTTCCCGTGTCTGCTCTGCCACTATCCGTGGCTATCCATGGTGCTGATCTTTGTGTGTCAGAAATGATTAAACTGTGGGTGATCGATTTTCCCAGCATCGATTGATTTGATTTCAGCACCATGGTGGCGGACAGCTCCCGTTAATGGAGTGAATCGGGGCTATCCGTGGTGCTGATTTTTGTGTGTCAGAAATGTAATTGTTTTATAAGGCTATGTTTTTGTTGTTCTTGTGGTTTGTTGGACTTTATGTCATGTTATAAACATTATTATTATTCTAAAAAATATCCTGCACCCCCCCCCCCCCCCCCCCTCCTTCCTGTGGTCTGGTTCGGGATTGGGGAGGCCAATGGTCATTTATATTATAACCCATATTATATAAATGAAAGCCCTAATGAAAAAAATAATAATTAGTGAAAGCCCAGGTCGTTATATTGGTCGCGCAAGGGCAGCGTGTTGGGACGGTGGAGCAGTTGCCTTGAGCGTCAAAGATTACTTCTATGGGTTTACATTAGCCAAACCCTAAGTCGTTACATCTGTCGCACAAGGGCAGCGTGTTGGGACGGTGGAGCAGTTGCCTTGAGCGTCAAAGATTACTTCTATGGGTTTACATTAGCCAAACCCTAAGTCGTTACATCTGTCGCACAAGGGCAGCGTGTTGGGACGGTGGAGCAGTTGCCTTGAGCGTCAAAGATTACTTCTATGGGTTTACATTGGAGTTTAGTTGGAAAGCCCAAGTCGTTTCATGGGTCGCTCAAGGGTACCGTGTTAGTAAACAAGCAACGCACAAGGGGCGTGACAAAGCGTCAATATGCTGCGCGCTCGGAGTGAGAACGGGTTGAGTGGCGAGGGGACTCTACACATTCTGTGCTACGTACAGATTTGTGGCAGCAGTTTACCTACAGGCTGATGTTTTGCCCCACCTGGCACGCCTGTCCAAAATATTTCAAAAATCAGATGTCAACTTCCTACATATTAAGAAGCAGGTATGTTATATGATTTGATATGTTGAAATTTGGTGTTTGCATGCCTGACCAATACTGAGCAGCTATTATTTTTAAATGTAGGTTCCTGTCACAATCCAAACTCTGAGGAGCATTAAAGAGGCTGGACAGACTCCACTCCCTGGATCATTCCTGTCTCGCCTCCATCAGGACCTCGATGATCCCCAAGGACTTGGAGCCTTCAACATCCAACACGAGGAGGAGAGGAATAGAAGAGGCCGACAAGAAGTGCAGAGAGAGGAGCAGTGGGCCAGATTCCAGCGAGAGGTAAATGCCCAAGTTTAGAACAAACGACAGAACAACAGTTAAAGGTAGGCATAGCCTCTTCCTAAAAATATGGTTATCTGTTCATTGTAGGTCATCCACCCTTACATAACTGGCCTGGAAACACACCTGGACAGGAGGTTCATTGATCTGGACATCCTTGGGGCCTTCAGTGTCTTTGGACCGCAATCAGCTGCTCTGCACCATACAAACATCTCTCATCTGCGGACTCTGGCCAGGAAATTTTGCCCTCAACAAGAGATTCAGGTCCTGCAGGAGTGGTCCTCGTTCAAGAATCATGTCCTTACTGGGGCATTCAAGGTGGGTAAATTAATCTGATTGTGACTAATCAACTATGATTCACTACACACACAAACACTCATACCATGGTCAACCATATGTTTCAAGAACAAGAAGCAGGAGGAGATCATGAGGGAGCTGGCGAGCGAGTTTGATGAGTGGGCCAATGTCTACCCCTGCCTGAGCCTCCTTGCGGGAATTGCACTAGTCATCCCAGTTTCCAGTGTCAATTGTGAACGTGACTTCTCTACAATGAATAGGGTAAGTCTAGAGCATCACTTTGAAAAGCACAGCAATTTAATTTTCTTTATATAACAGTAGTGGAGTTTGTGGTATTATTTTTCTGCTTTATCTTCAGGTGAAAACGGACCTCCGAAACCAGCTCCAAGGAGAACACCTGGCTGCCTGCCTGAGGATCTCCATAAATGGCCCCCCTCCTCAGGACTTCCCATATGATAGGGCATTAGAATATTTTTTCAGAAAGCCCCGGAAAATCAAATGTTCAACCAAAGGGTGCAAACTTTGCCAGTAGTCTGTGGAGCAGTCACTCAAATAGTAATGGAACACTATTTCTTTCAGTTATTTATTATTTTGAGTTTTTGTTGTTAATTACTATGTAAATAGTATTTCTCAATTACCATCGATGGTATTGTTCATCTGTAAATAGTTGATGTTTCCATGCATTTTCTAGTTAATGTCTATGCATCAAACTGTTGCACTTGTTATTCCCCAGGCTGTTTATAATAGTGTTGGGTTTGTTATTTTGTTTAATTTTAAAGGAGAATTGCACACTTTCTTTTACCTCATTTTCTATGGTTTTTGTATTATTTATTTATGTGCATCAAACTGAACTAATCTTCAGTTTGTGTTAATTAAATGTCAGGTCATTGAGACCTATTGAAAAGTTGTTCCTGTAGTGACATACAGTACTAGTGAACACAGGTTTGGGCTGACTGAGCCACAGGCTCATAGAAATTGTTGGAGAGAGTATCGGGGACACAGGTCATGTTCCGGCCTAGTTTTCGGTCTTGGGATTTGAGATCTTATTTTGTGCTAATAAATGACACACACGATGTGTAGTCAGAGAGAAGTTATTCATCTAATCATTCCTGCTTCATCAAAATTCATTTTCTGAGAAATTCCAGGATTTAGATGGTTTAGTGATGTGAGATAACAGGAATGTATCTGTAGGAGAACCAAACAAGTTCTGTTTATGCCTACAAAATTTTATTGTATTTTGAGTTCTTCCCTGGAAATGATTTTGGTATAGATGGGCCATTGTATTTAAACAAGCAGTATTCTACTGAGTGACCTGTATTCAGAATATATCTATAGGGAGAAATTTAGTTTGTCATTGTAAACCCACAGCACAGTAAGGATGACATGTTCTTAATAGATCTAGCTATTTAATTTTGCTATCAAGTGCTTTCTCAAAGTACACCAAATTCATGCATTTGACTTTAAAATGTTTAAAAAAATCTTGCGGGGGCGTATGCCCCCGCACCCCCCTAGGGGGTCTGCGCTCCCCCAGCACAAATTCTCCAAATCCTGTGGGAAACACTGCCTAAACCCAACCCAATCAGAGGCAGAGTAGTGCCGGGTCTTGCTGCAAGAGAGGCAAGGATGCTAAGCAAGGATGAGACAACACTTGTTGTCCGTCATAATGGAACTGGAAGTGCTTTACACAGGCACACTTGACATGCAATGTCTCCTCCTGTTTAATCCAAACCGCAGCAGAAATCTCCACTGCGTGCTTTGCTCATGGATTTTCTCTGGCGAGTAGCTTGTAGCTTTGGGGGAAGCTACAAGCTACTTGGGTCTATAAATAGCTCAGCTACTGAAAAAGCTACTTGGTTCAAAAGTAGTGAAGCTACCACCAAGCTACTGAGAAATGTAGTTAAGCTATGTAGCTTCGCTACTTCTAGCAAGCTACTGCCCAACACTGGCCATATTCTTAACTGAGCTTCGTAGAATTAACTCAAGACAAGTGTGTATCAGCTTAACTCATTGAGTGCCAATGACGACTATAGTCGTCAATTCAAATAGTAACGTAGAGTGCCAATGACGACTAAAGTCGTCAATTGCGTTTTTTGACGGTGGGACGTGGATCAAAGCCTGATACATCTCCTGTAAAAATTTGGGGCATGTTGAATGTGTATAACCTATTTTATGGACCCATTAGGTGGCGACAGTGCTCTCCAGATTAGAGAAAGGTGAGGAAAAACAGCAGAAGAAGCCCCGTGATGAAACGGAAACCGCATCGGTATGCATGAAGCATAACGTTAGCTGTGCCTGCAGCAGCCAATCTGCTCCCACAATTGAGCCCCTCCGTGTCCGCTGCGATAGCCCCTCCACATGATTAGTTGTGGAGTTGTTATTATTCTCTGTTGGAAGCGCTGGGAGCCGGTGACAAATACACGCGGAACACTGTGAAAAAGCTGGGTTTTCAGTGCAGAGCAAACGCAGCAGAGAGCCACCAGAGCCACCAGAGACACACCCACGGAGGAGGGGTTTGCAGTCGAGGGGGGTGGGGCACGCAGGGCAGCATACAACACCGACCCAGACAGACCCAGACAGCAGGCTCGATGGACAGATTGGCAAGCTAGAATATCTGATGCCCACCAGCAGTAAATCAAGACCAGCAAGAAAGTATAGGGTCTGCGCACGCAGGGGCCAGCGCTGCTGGTTGCAGCTAAAAAATATTATTTTGCCAAACAAAATTCCTTTGTTTTTGCTGTTTTATTGAAGGAAATTATTTTTGGTGTCACTACATCAGAAAATATTAGCTTCAGAGTCAGTGATGTGCTTGAAATGCTTCATTTCACAAAAGGCTGATTATCTCAGCTTCTAATTTGAAACGTCTGTTTTTGGTGAAAACAACCTATCTTCTCCGGCTGATAACTAAAGAACGGAAAATGATATCAATAAACTTTTTTTTGCTGATGATACAATAGAGTATCATCATTCTTTGGTAGGGGTGTCACGATACACTCAGTTCACGATACGATACGTATCACGATACTGGGTTCACGATAACGATACGATACGATACGATTTTAACAATATTTTTTTAAACTTGAATAATGACAATATATGACTGGAAAAGTAGTATTTTATTTGAAATGCACAAATACAAAACATGCTGTTGTGGGAAATTGTTATTACAATAACAACTAGAAAAAACATGAGATTGGAGATAAGGCTTATCTTGAAATAGAATGAGTTACACCGTCACTTAGATTTACTTTGAACTAAAAGGTTTCTCAGCAGTATAAATTCTCATTATGCATCTTCAGTTTTTCTTCAAACTCAAACAACAAGACTTTTCTTAATCTATTTTTTATGCATCTTCAGTTTTTCCTGTCAAGTAAACAGTTTTGCCAGAAACTCAATTGAATGGTTTCTCTCCTGTATAACTTCTCATGTGTCTCTTCAGAGACTTGTTCAACTGAACTACTTTCCACACATTGAACTTCAACAAACAAAGACGTTTCTTAGTCTATTTTTTGAAAAAAAAAAGAATTTTTTTTTTTTTTTTTTTTTTTTTTTTTGCGATATGAGATTTCATCTCAACGATACATATCGTGACGTTTTACTATCGCGAAATTTCGTGGGACGATATATTGTGACACCCCTATTCTTTGGGCATGTTCGGTGTTTACATAAACACTCAAAATCTGATAGAGATAAGATAGGATCGTCTATTCTGATTTCTGAGTCTAATTCTGCTTTTTGTCCCTTGTCCTCTATGTCTGCCTATCTGAGGAGCCGGTCTCAAGCCAGTCAGCAAGCACCATTCTTTGTTGTGGAGGTGGGGAAACCCATGTCAAAAGCCTGGTTCGCCTCTCGCCTTCGCCTGTTCTGCCAGGCCTGTGGGCTCCCTCCAGAGCGTTACACTGCTCATTCCCTCCGCATAGGAGCAGCAACTACTGCAGCATCAGTGGCTCCTGTCTCGACGCTCAAGGCCATGGGTCGATGGTCATCATCTGCCTATAAACGTTACCTCCGGCCGGATGCCCAAGCCATCCTCAATGCTCAAAAGGCTATGAGCGTCCCGTGATCCGCTGGCTGCTTTAAATTAAAAATAAATAAATGTTTAAGCATAGCTGCTTAAGTTCTCTTTATTATTTATAGCATGTTGGTAGATAGTAATCTGTACTTTCAGCAGGTTTTGCTATCATTCGGTTAATTGTCTCAATTTGCTTGGCTAGCTCCTCCTGCTGGCCCTTCCATGTAAGCACATGGAGGGCCAGCGAGGATTGCCTGGTATGGTTGTTTTGGGGGTCTTTTGCTGCTCCTTGCCTTAAGGCTATTCCACAGATTGTGGAAGGGCAAGGAGCTCCAAGAATCTGCTGCTGCTCTCCCTGCCTTAGGCTTTCCATGCTTGCTGCATGGAAGGGCCTCCAGAACAGAGCCATACCACCAAATTTAACTTATGCAAATAAAAGCTTTAAATTTATCTAAAGTGGTGTTGTGTTTTGATTAAAGTGGTCCTGACTGGAATGTTTTTTTCTCTCAACAATGGCTTACTGTTATTATGTTATTTTTTATTGTAGTACATCTTAGTAAAGGGCGGTACATAGTCCATGCGCGCTTCCAACCGCGAGGGCCGTGCGGCCGATATGACGTAATTACGGTGGGGGCGAGGCCACCGCAGCCGTAAACGCGTGTCGCCAGATTTTTCTAGCAGCGCACCGCACCGCTCTGCTTTGCAGGGAGACAATAGATCCATGGGAGAGACAGGAAGATAAATGAAATAAAGAAGTAGGCTACACTGAGCCATGTTTTGACCACATTTCTTGACCCATGTGGTAAACTTTGATTTCTAACTGTTCGTTTTCAGTAATTTCAAGTAATGTGCTGTGTTGAGATCTAGGCCTATTTACATTCAATAAAAACAGGATTGGCGATTCTATTCATGTGCTGATACAATCGTTTGAGAGTGAAACCGCAGTCTACTGAACATAATGGCATTCCATTGACTTTTAATTGCGTTTCATTGACTTTATCATGGGTCATTCACTGTACTATGTAAACAGCTGTGCTCTGAGCAGCACTCTGAGTATGACCCCGTCTGTCCCAGCACGGGGTGCGCACGCAGTCTGCGGAGCTCCGCCTCTCACTGCCCGCATGGAGTATGTCCCGTGCTTAACACATTGACTGCCAGCCGTTTTTTTTTTGCTGTAGGTAGCTTCTGCCAGGCCATTTTTTGAGGATTCTGGCTCATTTTACAAGAGCCGAGGATTCTTTTCTGCTTGGAGTTTGTGAACACGAAGTTCACAAAAGTACTAATAGAATGTGTGCTTTCTCTGTCTAAAAGAGTTAGTTTGTAGAGTTAGTAGTTATGTAGATATTAGCCGTTGAGTACAGCATGGTTTCAGCTGTCTGAGAGTGAAAGCTGAGATAATCGCAGTTTTGTGAAATTCAATCAAACAGGCAGAACAGTCACTTTAACCATTTATTTTTGGCATCAGTGAGAGATCAGACATCCAAACAATATAGTTCCGAACGCCCTCTCCTTCAACTCCTCCCTCCGTGGGCGTGTCTAGTGGCTTTCAGCCTGCGTTTGTCACAAGCGAGTGCTCTGCTACAGCCTCCCTCCCTGGCAGCGAGTTTGAGCAGCCTCCCTCCCCGCCTACAGTATGAGAATGAGGCTCGTTCGTTTCTGGGTTTTCGGAATGCGTGCGATTCTGGCCTTTCTGCGGGCGTTTCAAAGTGTGTTTTACCCATAATATATTATGCAAATTTGCAATCCCCCGTGTGCTGCTGCTGGCGCGGCCCGAGAGCGGCGAGTCTGGTGACTGATGACTGTAAAATCGGCAAGCCATTTACTTGAGAATGGAGGAAGCAGCCGCGGGAGGCGGCTGCTTTTGGTTGACTTTCTCTCTGTCGGGAGGGCACCGTCGCCACCTAGCTGGTCGGTAAAATAGATTATACACATTCTCTTCCTCCAATTCTGCTATAGGAGACATAAAAGGGGTTGATCGATGTC
>NW_028152184.1:42500-125000 GCF_964638095.1 Poromitra crassiceps
GCCACGGCCCTTGGGCAAAAGGTTGCTTGCTGTGCCACATAGGCCGCAATGCATTTTAAAACAGTCATATAATTTCTTTAATAATTACTATGTAAACACTGAACACGCACAAATAACGATGAGACTCTCTTCTATCACCTGCAAAAAAAAGTTTATTGATCCCATTTTCCGTTCTTTAGTTATGAGCCGGAGAAGATAGCTTGATTGAACGAAAAACAGACCTTTTTTTCTACGAGCTGAGATAATGAGCCTTTTGTGAAATTAAACATTTCAAGCACATCACTGACTCTGAAGCTAATTTTCTGATGTAGTCACACCTCAAAAATAATTTCCTTCAATAAAACAGTGAAGGCCAGGGAATTTTGTTTGGCAGAATAATATTTTTTAGCTGTAACCAGCAGCACTGGCCCCTGCGTGCGCTGCTGGTTACAGCTTCCTCCTGTGTCAAATGCCATGTAACCGACCCTTCCTCCTGTAATCCTGTCCTGCTGTCTGGGTCTGTCTGGGTGAAGTGTTGTATGGTGCTCTGCTGCTCTGCGTGCCCCCCCCCCCCCCCAACTGCACACGCCTCCTCCTGGGTGTGTCTGGTGGCTCTCTACTGAGTTTGCTCTGCACAGTGAAGGGTCCGCGACATCCAGCATTTTTACAGCGTTCCGCGTGTTTGTCACGGGCTCCTATGCTTCCAGTTGAGAATAATAAGGCAGTTTATGCGATTGTGCTGTCGCAGCGTACACGGAGGTGCTCAGTTGTGACAGCGGATGCTGCTGCTGCGGGCACAGCTGGCGTTGTGCTCGTTGTGCTTCATGCACGTCGATGCATACGGACGGATGCGATGCGATTTCCTCCTTTTCCCCAGCGACTTCTTCTGTGTGTTTGGCTCCTTTTTCTCTGATCAGGAGAGTGCTGTCGCCACCTAATGGGTTTGTAAAATAGGTTATCGACCTCCAATAGCTACAATATCGTTAGAGGCGACGTAAGAAGCTTAGATCGACACCCCCCCGTCAAAAAAACAATTTGGAGTTACTGACGCCATTTGGCGTCGCTGGCAGCCTACGGTAAATTTCTAATGACGCCATATGGCGTCGCTGGCACTCAATGTGTTAATGGTCATTTACGGTATGTATTTATTTCCTGTCTATATGAATAGTTCATTTGCAAAAACAGATTTAAATCCATTCTTAAAATTAGCCCAATAGACAACACGCTGATACGCCATAGCCTATGAAAGTGAAAAGGATTAGGTGAAAGTTGTAGGCCTATTTGTGATCTACAACAAGAACAAATATTAAAAGTAAAATACAATACAAATATATAAATACAATTTAATCATATAGACCCAATAAAAGGCAAGATAAACATACCCCTCATTGGCTATATATTGCTTTCATTGTACATTTCCTGTGTTCTCGGACTTGTAGGGAGGTGCTGCTGCTTTATCCACAAAACTGCATGTCAATGTAATAAAAAGAAGGAAGAAATAGGCTATCAAATAACATGTCGGTGATGTCAGGTTATGGACATGATCGCGATGGGATGCTTGTGAGTGTCAAAATGCGACATTTACACTTCAAGCTGTACTCTTTGACTGAATGGTGATAAGAACATATTGACGCGCATAATTAGCGAGCAGGTGAAATCGGCAGAAATCGGTTAAGAATTAAGCAGAGAATACATGGTTAACTCATTCATGGCCAGTTTAGGACTGCCAATATTTAGCACAGGCCAAAGATTTTCATAATTGTTGGTCATCTTTCAAGACCCACAGTAAATTATCTATTAGCACCAAAGTGATTTGCAATACCTCAAAATGAAGATGTACGTCTCTGGGTTCACCAGGAAAAAAAAGTGAGCTTTTAGCATGTTCTGTACTCTACTTATAGCCATTTATATACACCCTGTTTTCACCCAAAAGGTCTCTCTGAGAAAATAAATTGCAGAAAATGGCATTTATGTACAGCACACAATCTCAGGCAGAACTCGCTCTCAATTCTTTTATTTTGAACTGTATTGACATCAGACATGTAAATATTATTCATTATGACACAAATGACAAAAAAAAAAAAATATATATATATATATATATATATATATATATATATATATATATATATATATATATATATATATATATATATATGAAGTGCTTTTTTTACATTCAACAATTGTCTTGATTCTCTGCCAATATCCTCAGTATAGATGCGAACTATCTTAATACTGGTAGAAACAGCTCTCCATTCAACGGGTCCGAAAGTAACAGCTTGATGTGTATAACTCCATCTAGCTTCTGCACTTTAATTAAGCTGTTATGTGGGAGCAACTCGTCTAGCTCTAACTGCCGGAGTGGTGTTCCAGACTCCTTACCCCTCTACCACTGACTGGCGACCTCGGCTGAATAGCCTGGAGCCGGGTATAACCAGTACAGTCGAGTCTGTTATTATGGCAGCTTGCTCCACTCGAATCTTGCACTTGTTACCGACTAGATAATGTTTAACGACTAAGTAAAGTCGTAGGGGCACTGCTATTTTGTTAGCCAGGATAACCTTTAAGAACCTTAGTATGTTGTACGCACCTCTAACCTTATTATTACTATCATGGAAAATACACCATTCAATGTCCACTTCGTTACTTTAAATCCAATTGATTTGTTTTATTATAAAGCTTTTGCAGGGTACAGCATTAGCAATGATTAAACATCTGATTTCATTTGGTAATATAGAAACATGCAATATCACTTCTAATAAACTAATAATTGCTGCTAATGGTGGTATACTCATCAAGTTACTTTGGGGGTGGAACGAGAATGAGATCAGCTTCCCCGGCTGGGGGCTGGCTCCGTCGAGCAGCGAGAGTCCTTGGGAGAGCTCCTTGCTCAGGATCCGTGAAGCGGCCGCTTCGTTGGATTCCCGACTTCCACACTGACTCGAGGACGAGCGGGGAGTGACGCACAAAGTTCAATTGTATTCCAGAGTCTCTTTAGGGGAAATGGCCAATCCGCGATTCATGCTTTGTTCTTGTAATCCTCTTTGAAATAGTCCTCTGTGTGTGCTCCGTTGGAAAGTGCTCGTAATCCTTAGTCCATTGTTAAGTCCAAAGTGAAGTCTCTTGTCCGAGAGAGCTTCGTAGCAGCAGCGAACTGGCCCAGATGAGCCGAAGTCTCTTGGTTATATACCATGCCATGGCCCAGGAAAGGCGACTCATTCGCCCATACTCGGCCATCCCCTCCTACGCGTTTCCTGTGCGACTCCCATAACTCCTTATGGGGTTTTTCCTTCTTACATGTTTCCTGTGCAACTCAGCGCCCATATATGGTACATCCTGCTTTGTCATGAACCATATTTCCTGCCGGGTTGATTACAGGCAGCCCAGAATGGTCTTCCAGGGAAGCACCACATTCCACTCCATCTCCCAACTCCTCAGGCTGTTTTCTAATTATAGCTTGCATATCAACCCAGGCCAGGAATGGCCCATACAGTCTGTCCACACATGGAACCCATTACACGGCCTCAATACTTAACTCTGTGCTTTGAGAGTCTACTTTCAGCACAAGTACATTCAGTTATATTTGTTTCAGAATATATTGGTTACATGTGTTAATATCTGTTACATTTCATATTCATTACATGTGTTAATATTCATTACATGTGTTAATACATTTAATGTCCTTTAATCACTCGCTCCCCTTGGCTTCTAACATTAAGCATTACATTTGGTTACTGGCTCGGCCATCTCCTGTGGTATTGTTCATTTCTTTTTACTCCCATGAATGGCCTTAGACGCTCGACCTTTGGAGCTATGTGGCTTGCCAGAGACCCGGTGGTCATTCCCGCGAGCTGATCTCGCAACCTTAGGTCGCTTTCCTTCCATCGGAGGCGACCTTCTTGACACCCCCTCCTCGAGATCAGCTCCTGCCCTTCCATCCTTATATTCCAAGTGGCATACGCCATCATCGCGGTGAGACGGCGAGGCACGGATCATCAGGGGGCTTGGCACATCTTGGCACAAATCCACCACCTCGTCCTCCAGCATTCCTCGGGACCCCTGCATCTGTGGACTCCATGAATCCGTGACCGTGAAGGTGTCTTCTGTAAGACAGAGAAGGGATGCAGGGGGGAGGGTTTGGGAGAGGTATGGGGAGATAGGCGTGGGGAGTGGGGAGTAGGAGGGAGGGGGGGTGATCGGGGATAGATGTGGAGGGGGGAGTGCCCACTCCCGACTTGGTGGACGGATCTGTGCCGGACCCCCGGTTGCCCTGGGGTCCCAATTCAGGATGCTCGTTGGGGTTCTCCCCCCGACCAGGATATGCTGTGTCCCGGCAGAGAAGTCCACGGAGTCATCGGTGAAGACACTGCCGATGCCTCCTTCCACCGCTTGGTCTCCGTCCTCGGCGGTAGGTATTGGCGGGGGAAGAGGCCTGCTGTTCTTCCTGGACGATTCTTCTCTGGTCTGAGGTGGATGTGCCAGTGCTGCGTTGTTGTGGCCGGAACTCTTGCTCCGTGCTGTGGTCGTGACGAGTGCCTGTAGCTTTGCCATCCCAAGGAGAGGCCTGGTGGTCACTACAGGTGGGCGAATGGCCTCCTGGCTCTGGACTCGTGGGTTCTCTGCGGCGGTCGAAACCAGCTCGGTGGCCGCTACCGTCCGTCGCATTGGTTCCCCGATGGCTCCAAAGCGGCCATCTCCCAGATGGGTTGATGAGACCCGTGTTCCGTCAGAAAACCTCCATATTTTGGTATATGCCGGGAACAAGGTCAAGTTTGCATAGGTCAGAGCTCCCGAGGTGCGGGCCATCTTGGCGGAATTCCACACCACCGTGGCTTCTGCTTCCAGCCTATAACAGGCTTCAGGCTGCATCATGGCCAAAGTCATGGTGTTATTCCAGCATAGGATGCCCCTTGCAGCCTGAATTGGACCCTGTCGTTGGTAGCATGAGGGACACAGGAGCATTCCCCCCATTTCCCACAGGGCCTGGGTCTTCTCGAGATCTTCCTCACAGGAGACGCAGAACGCCTTCTCCTGCAACATTGGGTAACATTTTTAAATACAGGCTATATTGTGCAATGAAGCGATAGCGGGTAAGCATGGCAAGGGCACCCCGTATCATTATGGGTGCCCTTCATCAGGATCCCGCGCAGCCCTGGTGCCCCGTAGGACCCTCGCCCACATCATTGATGGGATCTGGGCTTCCGGCGGGATAGGCGTCGCCAGGCCGCCATCTCTTCTGGGGAATATGGCTGCGTATGTCATGAACCATGCAATCACTGCAAGCTGATCCACCCAACTCAGCCACCAGAAGGCAGCAACTATTCCCCAACCCATCCCCCAAATCACAGCTGGCCAGAGTCTCATCAGTAAATGGCGTCTTCCTCTTTTTACGTGGCAGGCCTTAATCATGTGATAGCCCAATAATGCAATGGTCAGCATTCCTTCGTAAACGGCCACCGGTATTAGGAGGATTTGGATGAACATTGCCAACGTATCCAGAATTAGCCAGATTGTTACAGCCACTCCCTGGCATTTTTCCCACAGGGAGCCCGTTCTTAGATTTAGTCTGTAGCGGCCCAGAATGTAGGTGACGAATAGAGCTGAGCCTATTTCTGGCTTCTTCTGTAGTTTGCAAATAATCATCTTTACCAGTCCTCGGACTAAAGTCACAATTCGCAGGGGCTGGCTGAGAGACCAGTTTCCCATGCTACAGAAAACGATCCAGCTGAATGCAATACTTGTGTACTCGAAAGTACTCACTCTGTTCAGAATTGTTTCCGGGGGCATAGTGGTATTGTTCGTCATTGCTGCTCCGACTGCTGTGTTGGTTTTAGGTCAAGGTCAGGTTGCTCTCCTCGTATCTCCCAGGAAGTAGAATGACTCTGCTACGCGGGTGTGAATTCTTATAGGGAGGTTGATCCCTCCCCCGTCCGGGGGAGGGGCTTCTTATCTTCTGGCCTATCGGCCTTCTTTTTGCAACAGTGACGCGCCAGAGCGCCTGCTCCGCCCTTGAGTAGGCTGCAGCCAACTGCCACAGAGATGATGAGGCCCAATAACAGGACCAAATATGGCCATATTCGGCCAAGCAGAGCCCTCAGCCATCCTCCTAGAACGCTGGCTCCTTCTGCGATTATTTCCTCCACTTCCTCCACCACTATGGAAATCCCATCGCTTAGTGTGGCTTTAACCCTCTCCCCAAAGGTGCACTCATGTCTCCGGCTACCTGTCCCACAGGTGACCCAATGTTCTTCAGGAGAGTAGCACGTGCCATTGTTATAGATGCTGTTGGGCCCCACCCATTCATATCCTGCAACTTCCAGACCCTTCCTTGCAGAGACTTCTTCTGAAGGCCTGGCTCTCGGCCACCAGCATCTCTGGGCTGGCTGCAAACGGGATGATTCTCCCATTCACATTCCCCCTTTGAGACATCCCATGTCCCATTATGGCTTTAGTGCAGCCAACGTCTGCAGGGAACACTCTTCTCCAGATTACTGTTCCTTTGGTCCGACTGGTGCTGCCGGCTGATTTCTTCCAAATTGTTTGGTGGGAGTATGTGTCGTACTCATCCCCGTAGTATGTATTGCAATGATCCTTCCAGACTGGTAGTTGATTGCAGTTGTCTCTGGCCAGGCTGATTGTACACGTGGTCTTATCCCGCTCGCATCGCATCTTCCATGGCCTGGGACTTATAAAGCGGTCTGGGTTCCAATAGGACCCCCAGTTGGAATATGCCGGCGAGGCGTCTTCTTCCGCCGAGTATACTGTCGCCAGATATTGGTACTTTACCCAGTAATTGTCACTTAGCGTCAGGCAGGGCAGCACCCAGGCTTTCACCTCGCCAGCCTGCAGTCCTGCCCAGGTGGTTCCAGCGACCCTGGTGTGTCCTTCCTTCCATGCCTGTAGGACACCTTTAATCGTTTTGTTGGCCAACAGTCCCTCACAGTCATATTTCCATGCCGCAAAGGCACTCAGCCCGGTCTGATCAATTTGGCAGCGTGGGGACACACCGCTGCTGACGTAGTCAGTCCCGTTCAAATCTCCAAACGCCTTACGAGCGACACATTCATCAATTTTCTGGAAATCCCCCTGGGGAACTGCCATTAAGTCTTCAGGTGTAGGGAGCTTTTGCACGTAGAATTCTGATTGGTATGGTCCTTTGAGTCCCTGGCTTGTCTTGCTCTGTCCTTCGGGGAAGGCTCCCAAGAAATGCTTAGTTGTCTTTGTCCATATCCATGGCAGGGAGTCATTCAGCCAATCTTCCGTCCAGGCGGTTGGTCGCACGTTGCTACCAGCCTTCTCATAGCTGAATCGATACACATACTGTTTTGCCGGTGATAACACCATATAGTTCTGGGTCGGGCATGGGGTATTTCTATTCCAATAACATGGGCTGAGATGTGTCAATTTCTCAAAGACACATTCTCTGGCCAATCTTCTACTTTCATTGGCTCTTGCGGCGTCCCAAACTTCACGTATCTTTATGGCGGCTTTGAGTACACCAGCTAGCATACCTTCGGACGGGGTACTGCTAGGGTCCACTGGGTGAGGCTTGCCGGTAGCTGGGCGGTCTAATGCTGGTTCAGGCGTAGTTTGGCTGGTGCCCTTTGTGGTGTCTGCAATAGCGCGCGTCTCCCGGGTCCTTCCCCCGGGGACCGCAGTCTCATTTCGGGACCTTGCCGGTCTTCGTCTGAGGCCCTTGGTCTCACTTTCACTGCACGTGAGGTTGTAGTCTCCCCAAAAGTCCCATTTCAAAAACAGGCCCAAACAGGAGTCATTGCGGGGTCCTGTTTGGTAGACGGGTTCCTTTACCCAGTATGGCTCAGTGGACCCCGGAAAGAGCTCACATGCCCACGTGCAGTAGGAGCTCGGATCTCCCCCTTCTGGATGCATCCAGTTACATTGTGCCTTTTTCCGCGACTTTTGTTTCCACTTAAACACCTTCACCAGCAAGCCCTTGTCACCGTCAAGAAATAGATCCTCCAGGGTCCAGTTGCCTTCGCTGAGACCCTCCCCCTCCATGATCTCAATCCATACGTCTGTTGCTTGAAGCGCTTTGGTCTTGGCTTTGACATCCAGACCTTGCACGTGAGTCCAGTAGGTCTGATTTGATTGTGAGCTGTTGCCGTCCCATGCGACGAACAGATTCACTGGTTGTACTTCCCTGCACGTCTGCTGGAAGTACTTGGTAGATCTGTAGCGGGCCCTTTGATGGGTCTGGGCCCAGGGTTCTGCACCATACTGGTACAATATTACCAGGATCACTGCAAATCCTAGTATCACTGCCAATGTCTTCAGTGTGAGGGCTAGGCAAAAGAGTAGTCGTTTATTCCTTAGTCGTTTTTCTTCAAGCCGCTGTCGCTCAAGTGTCTGCTGCTTTCTTGTTTCTATTCGTTGCTGGCGAGCCTGTCGTTGCTGGTACAGGGCGCTATGATCTTGCAGCGCCATCCTTCATCAGGCGAGTACTCCCATATCTTTGTAGGAAGTGGAGTATCGGGTGGTTGCCTCCGTTTCTTCAGAGTTGATTTTGGTCCCTTGGTTGATTGGTCCAGTGAGATGGTGTAAGGGTCGGGACCCTCCTCTTCTCCTTGTTCGTTCACTGTGACTCTGCCTTCGAAAAGCTGCTTAGGTAGTGGCGCCCTGTAGGGGCGGACCTCTGGGTCTATTCCTCGCCACACCCATTTCCAGAACAGCGTTTCCTCATACTCTGGTTTTGGGAGGGGCCCCTGAGGTTGAGGCCGAGTTCTGGGACGTCGGGGTTGCTTGGGCTTGATGCACATCATTTCGATTTCATCTGCTAGGTTCTGTATTTCGTAGATCTGTTCCTGGTAGTCTCTCCCGGCCGGTCGGGTCATGTTTACGGACAAGTACACTGGCTGACAGTGCAGGTCCAGAAGTTCCACCTGCACCACCCTAACCCCATGGTGCCACACCCGGGGGGTCATCAGTACTTCCTGGAATTGCCCATCCGGGCCGGGACAATTGGTCCACGTCGGTGTTCTATTTCTTGCTCTGCGGGAGTGCCTGTCCATCGAATCTTCAACTTGCGGCGGGTTCACTGTCACCATGGTCACTAGGTGTTGGTATTGATTCTCTAGAACATAGTAGCTCTCATTTCTTGTTCTTTTAAGGAGCCTCCTGCACATCTTCGCACTGTTGTTCCAGATCACATCTGATCCTAGGAAGATCTCCACATAGGCTCCGAAGCCATGGTTGGCGTAGTTCGGTCCCCACCTTAGTTTGATCCGTAGCCCGTTCACCTCGAGGTACACTGTATTCATTATCCATGGCATCCTCTTCTTAGGACAACTCAGGACTGGCTGGAGCCCAAGCAACCTCTTTTGTTTCGGCCGGAAACGTCCCAGTGGCTCTTCCATCCTCATCACCACCTTCTCCAGATGATACTGGGGCCTATAAGGCCTGAAAAAGTCCGGGCCAGGGATGGGAGGGCCCAAGATAGGATAGGGCCTACCCAGGCCGCAGTAGTGACATGGGGCCATGGGACATAGGTGACCATCCTCTCCTTCGACGAATCCCTCCCATATCAGGTTGTCGTTCCACCTGCTGCACCTACACTTATTCCGGTCTATTGGGAGGCATCGAGTCTCATAATTGGTGTAATAGTAACCGCCCGATCCGGGTGCAGCAAGGCGAAAATCCCGTCGGGGGGCGTCCAACCATATCCTCTCATTGAGGAGCATCAAATATGGGACTCCACTCCATTGGTCCCATCTCAAGATCGTGTTTCCATCTATTTTGTAAGCCTGTAGGTCTCCTTTCTTTTTTAGCTCCTCCAGCTCTTCTTCCACCCAACCGAAATGCCTCGCCTGCTGCCACCTTCTGGGGCTTCCTAACATTTTCTCCTCCCTTTTAGTCAGTATCTCCCCTGCTCGTCGCTTCTCCATTGATTTCCGAAGCTCCGCTTCTCCATTTCTCACCATCTCTCGGATCCTCTCCATTCCTGCAGACAGAGACAACAGCGGCCGTTACTCCTACCACCCTAAACGATGGTCTCACCCTCCTTCGACTCCCCGCTTGCGAATCTGGGGAATCTCTGCACAACCCTTTCCTTAAGGGTAAGCTTTAGCTTCGGCTTAGTGGGTTGTATGGCTTCCTTTATGGGTTCTTTTAAGGCTTCTTTTATATCCACCCCCACAGAGTACATCCCCTTGTAGGGGACTATCACCATTTGTACTATTATTTCAATCTCCAGGGGGTCACTCTCATCTTGGCTCCCCCTCCAGGGCGTGGCCGTCCGCGTCGCTACTGTTCCCAGTAGTTGCACCACCCCATCTCGCCTCCAGTCTTCTGGGGCGACCACATAAATTGCTCTCTTGGCCTTTGCTTTAGCTCCTGTATCGCCAAACGCATCAATGCTGGTTGTGTAGTACCACAGATCGGATCTCCTCTGCCCTTCTTCATTTGGTATTTCAGGTAGGTCTTCCCATGGTCTGAAGGAGTCGTAGATTACCTCCTCGATCAGTTTGTCCCAAGTAATGAGCTCCCATGGTCCTTCCCAGCCCCCACTTTTTGCTCGCTCTCTCTCTTGTTCCGGCATACGGTCCCATGCCGTGATCTTCCCCAGCGCTCCTGGGTCGCGCCATACCCTAAATGTCGGTGGTACTTGTATGGCTGTCATCAGTGGGGTCGCCCTTAGGTTCCTAGTGAGGCAGTAGGGCCATGACGTGGTCAATGATTCTTTCAGGAGATCCCGTGGAGGTTTCTCCTTCTCGGGCCGCTTGTTGCGCTTCCCAGGGGTTTGCCTTTGCTGGGGACTATTGGGGGGGGCCTTGGGCCATGTCCCGCCACTGCTCTGGCTCTCCAATCCCGGTATTGCGGGGTAGGCCGGCGGGGCAGATGGTCCATCTGAATTGGCTTCTATTCTCCCCGCTTCTCCCTCCATCTGGTTTACCTCTCCTCCATCCTTGATGTCAAAGGACTCCAGCGGCTCCATGAACCGTCTCACTTGCCATCCTTTTGCCTCCGCTACCTCCATTACCATCCCAGTGTTGCATAGCAGGACACAGGAGCGGCATCTTTGTAAGCTCCCTCCGTCCCACTGGCAGACACATCCTGTGGGTCCCACCACTGACGGGCTATGGTCCCACTGCATTATCACTTTCAATCTCGGCAGAGTGCGTAGTCTACACCTCCCACATATGTACGCGTCTAGCACTTTCACAGGTTTGTGGACCATTCCCCTGAATTCCCCCAGGTGGTCCTGAATTCGAAATGGCTTTTCTCGGCCAGGTCCTTGCCAATGGACCTTCAGTGTGGTGGGCCTTATGCACACCGCACATTTATTCTCCACTCTACTCCATTGCAACACCTCCTCCTCCTCCGACAGGAATCCTTTTTTAGCATATTCCAACTTTCTCAGTGCTGTTCCTGCCCACAGTCCCGAGAGGTTCCTTCGCATGACAACCACCCCATAGACAGTGGCTAGTCTGACATAGGGCGGGAGGCTAGGTGCGTTACTAGCCATTTTTGGTTCCTGGTTTTCTTCTAGCTTGGAATTGCCTTGAGCTGCTCCACTCCTTGGATGCCCTTCTTCTTTAGTCGGACAGTGTTTGCGTCCAGGACCTCTGTGACAACGTCCACTGTCTCGTACTTTGCTTTTACTGCTGTGCCCATGGGGTGGTCTCGTGCTTTCACCCAGAATCTTTGTCCCACTTTCAACGGCCTCTTCTGAGTTGGCTGGCTGCTTTTATGCTCAGCCCCCCTCCCCACCTCCGGTGTCAGGAAGGGGCGTTGGTTTAGCTGCTCAGAGGGGGAGGGCCTGTCAGCGCGATGCCGGTCATTCAAGACCCTCCCTATCTCCAGTGTTTTGGTGCTCCATTCTTTGTCATTGGCATTTTTGGCAATCCAGTTCTTTACCAGTCCAATTGCTCTTTCCACTACCCCATTTGCTTGCGGGGTGTATGGCGGGGAATAAGTCCTTATCACCCCGTTCTCTTGGCACCATCTGTCCACTTGGGCGTTTCGAAAGTGGGACCCGTTGTCTGTTCTCAATTCCTTGGGCACACCCTGTACGCTGCATGTTTGGTCCAGCATACTCACTACGCTGGTCCCATTAGCTTTGCGCACCGGTTTTACAGTTACGAAACCTGACATCGAGTCCACAAGTACCAATAGGTACTTCTCTCCTCTTTTCCCAGTTATGCCCAAGGGGCCTGCCACATCCATGCAGACAGATCCCCAGGGTACTGTGCTCTTAATGGTCAAGCCCTCTGCGCGTTGACCTCTTCGACCTGCGTTGTACTTTCCACATACTTCGCAGTCTCTGAGAACTCGATGTACATGTTTATTAGCAATCCAGAGTTGCTGCTCCTCCAATTCCCTCCGTGTTGGCAAGGCACCTGCATGGCCCAGTGCTTTGTGCACCGCCAGCACCACCCCCTCCACGGCCTCTTCTGGGACTATCCGCCCTTTAGGCGTTTTATCCCACTTCTCGATCCCGACGAAGATCAGTCTTCTCTCTTGGACGTAGCGGTCAACTTCGTCATTCCCCTGCCAGTGTGCCCCCTCCTTGGCGTGCGCTTTCTGGTGCACAACGTCCAAGTGCATGTTGGCTCTGAGTTCTGCTATTTTCCTCCATAGCCCATCGTGTGCCACTGCTTTACGTTTGGCCCCTTCATATCCATTGTCTTCCCAAATGGATAGATCTTGATTCATAGCCTGGCAGCAGTAGTAGCTGTCTGTGACTATCCTTGCTCTTTTGATTTTTCGTTTTTCCAGCTCCAGCAGCCCCTCCAGCAGCGCGCTCACCTCTCCCGCCTGTGCGCTGCCGTGGGTCATTCCTTTGCCTCTGCTCAGTTGCCGTTGTCCCTGGCCTTCATTTGTTTTCAGGATAAAGCCCCAGATGGCCATTTCATCTGGTCCTTTCCTTGATCCGTCCGTGTACAGAACATAATCATATGGCATCTCCCCCTCCTTATGTTCTGTTTTTGGTAATGTCTTTTGGGTGGGCAGGGCCGGGCCCAGGTCCTGCAAATCCGCGTCCAGAAGTATGTTCTCCCAATGCCCCCAACGGGTGTTTGTGGCTTTTGTGCCCGCAATCGTACCCTTTGTCAGGAACCGGTGCACCTGGCTCTCGGTGATGACCTTGATCTTCTGGCCCTGCGCTAGGTCTTTTATCGCGAGCCAGTATCTGGCTAGGACCGCCAGCTCTTTTTCTGCCAGGGGGTATTTCCTTTCCACCGTGGTTAGAGTATAACTCCAGAAGGCCACTATCCCCGCGTCTTCGTTGCTCACTTTTACCATGGAGTTGGCGTCTTCGCACTGGATGTCAATCACGAGCCGCGCAGTGAGGCTTCTGGGTTCCAGCCTCGCGGCTTTTGCCGTCAGGCCTTTGAGTCTGTCCAGAAGGTCTTGATCCGTGGCGGTCCACATCCAGTCCTTCTTGGAATATATGTTGGCGTTTGGTCCAATCTTTTTCATCCGGGCATACAGTGGTCTGGCGTACCGTTGGTAGTATGGCACATGGTCCCTTACATAGTTCAGGACCCCCATGACTTTCTGCAGGTCGTTCAGGGTCTCGGGCGGCTTTAGGGCGCTTATCTTCTCAGCGTAGTTGACGGATACGCCTAGGTCCGTGCTCACTTCGAATCCCAGGTAGTTCACTTGATACCGTCCGAACTGGCACTTCTTTAGGTTGAGCTTCAGGCCTGCCGCCGTGAGCCTGCCTGTTACTGCCTGTAACGTTTTCAGGTGTTCCGCTTCGGTGTCGTCGGCTATGTATACGTCGTCAATGTATATGGTGGCGGGTATGCCATCCAACACCTGCATGACCTTTGACTGGAAGACGTTGGGGGAGTTGAGGTACCCCTGGGGGAGTCGAGTCCACACGTAGGACCCCCCCTTGTGCGTGAACGCCGTCCTTCCCCAGGACTGTCCCGCCAACCTCAGGGAGAAGAATCCATTTGCCAGGTCAATGCAGGATTTGTATTTCTTGACTGTTAGCGTTTTCAGTGACGCCTGTGCATTTATGAGACTCGCCCTGTTAGCGGTGGTGCGTCGGTTCAGGGCCCTGAAGTTGATCACCGGCCTCCAGCCCCCTCCTGACGCCTCAGATTTCTTCACCGCTTGTATTGGGCTGTTTGTAATGGGATTTGGTTCCTTTCTGACAATGCCTTGCACCATTAATTCCTTCACAATTATGTCCATCTCTCTCACGGCTCCAGGGTTCAAGGGGTACTGGCGAACAGAGGGATGTACTGCTCCTATGATGACATGCTCATCTCCGGCCCCCAGGTCTCCACAATCATTCTTGAACCTTGCCACGTTGGCTGTGGCCAATATGCGTCTTAGCTCTTCCTTCCCGGCCGGGGAGAAATCACTTTCTTCCAGTTTCTGTTCCGTCACCAACGGTACGTCCACTGGCTTATACCAGTCGGTGTAGTCTGGTCCACTCCCGAGCTGGGGGGACCGAATCAGTCTAGAATGCAGTGTCTGTAACCGTCTTTTCACCATTCTCCTCTCGTTGCGGGGTAGGTAAAGTTCTTGTAAGTCGCGTAGCGTGATCAAGTCTTGTGGACCAGTGATCCACACTATCCCTTTCCATATTCCATACGGCACCTCTTCAATGGTACCGGTGGCTAGCTGGACTTTCAGATGTCCGGTTGTTTTAAGGCGTTTGCGGGTCATAGACACCTCGGCTCCTGTGTCCACCAGGTAGGGGTCCCCATCCACAAGAGTGTAGATTTCGTCTCCCTCCCGGTAGGCATTTTCCAACACGACCCGCGCCTTGATCGTCATTACTTTTTGACGCCCCTGGCCAGCGCATCCTGGTGCGCAAGCCTGCGGGCGTCTTTTTCATCATTTGACAATAGGGCGTATTCTGCGGCTGACAGAAACCCTGGACCTCTTGGCTGGCCCGGTGGTCGGCCCCCTTTATTGTATGTTTGTCTCTCATACTTTTGTCCTTCGGGCTGACCGGGGGTCTGCTCCGGCTCACCGGCACCTGTGGTCTCCTCCGGTGCAGGGCACTTGTTCCCTGCTGGTGAGGCTTTCGGCCATTGTCCCCCGGCTTTTCCCGCTTGCTTCGTGGGAGGTTGGGGCGCTTTGTCTTTATCTTCCTCTCTGGCTTGCCTCTTTTTCTTAGTATGTTTAGTGAGCAGGTCGTATTTTGTCACTTCCAGGTCTATGTCTTTGGTCCGAGAGTGGGTGGGCAGGGTGGCAAATGTAATCTCGGCCTTTGTTCCTGCTGTAATGAGCCTCATAACCTTGACGAACCTATTTGCTCCCACTTCTCTCTGGACTCCAGCCCAGATGGCCGTCAGTGTCGCCCCTCTCAGGAACCGGGTGTGGCAGTTCTCTATAAACTCTTCCTCATCCTCCCCATCTTCGAGCACTATTCGCTTGTAGTGCTCCTCGGCCAGCTCCCCCTCGAGCCCCATGTCTCCTGTGACAAAGCCCAGCCAATATCTTTTGGCGTCATCACAGACTCCAATGGCCCCTATCTGCTTCCACTGCAGTCTCACATATTCATCGAGGGCTTCCCCGTTCTCCCTTCTTCTCACCAGGTCTCTGATCATCTTAAAGTCCCGGTGCGCGGCTTCGGAGTACACTACCGGAGCCGTTGCTGCCGGAGCTGTTGGGGGCGGCGGGGCCGGGTCGCGGTCCCGTTGGGTTGTGTCTGACCGGGTCCTCCGTGTTCGTCCCTGGTCTGGTTCTGCCTGAGAGATGGGAGCCGGAGAGGCTCTGGGCGGGGGGGGTTCGTCATCCTCTGTTGACATTCCGTCTTGCATTCGTCTGTCCGCCGCCATCTTTCGGGCTTGTCTGATCGCCGACTTCTTAAGTCTCCTCAACATGACGTCGTGGAGTATTGCCAGATGGGCCACTCGGCATTGAGCGGTGAGCTTTTGGGTCGCAGCCAGAGTTAAGGAGGTGGGCATCATTAACATATTAGCCCATTCCCTCACCGGGGCGCTGACCTCCAGGGTCAGGATCTCCTCCTTAGCGTCCATCCATTCGGGCGGGATGTCATAGTCTCTCTGGAGGATTTCCGGGGCATAAGTCCTCCGGCCATCTCTTGTTTCCACAAATCCCCAGTTCTCGTCTCTTGCGATGTTACTCATCACCCTTTCTATGTCAGGCAGGGCCACCATTTTCTTATCCCCCCGGCGGGTAGCCGTCCTCAGGGGTCGGGGCTGACCCCCCCACCAGGCTCTCTCTTCAGCCATTGACAATGGCACTGACCCCTGGCTCGCCTGGTCGTCTAGGGCCTGTTCCCCTTGTCCGGCATCCGGGTCTTGTTCATCATCGGTTGTGTGGTAGTTTTCCTCAGCCATTTCCATCCGGTTCACTCGCTCGGTTAGGTCTGCCAGTCCTTCCATCACCCACCTTGGTCCCTGTCTCTGGACGGGAGGGGCCCTTTTTTCCCACTTCGGCTCTCGGGCCTTCCGCCACTCCTGCCCTTGGTAGGCATCTTCTCTGCGGTCCTGCCTTTGGTAGGTTCTGCGGGACGGGGTGCTTGTGCGATGGCTGGGCGCGGCTAGCGCCAGTTTTGCGTAACTCTCCGTCTCCCCCTTTGGCTTGAGGAAGACCTTTTGCTGTGGGATTGTTGGGCTTCCCGACACGGGGGGTCTGGCTCCGGGAACGGCCAGTGGGGGATCCGGTGGTTCCGCTCGGGGGGGGCGGGGGCTCGCCGCAGCTTGAATTGGGGGGACTGCCTTCCCCTCCTTAGCACGTTGTCTGGAGTCATAATCCCCCGTCCGAGGCGCTCTAGCCCGAGCGTTATCCATTTTCTTAGAAAGTTGGAGCACATACTCTGTTATGGATGTTTGCCAGGCGGCCCTTCCTCGCCGGTGTGCGGTTATGGCCAGCCAGACGATTCTCTCCCCCTTGTGCCAACCCCCCGATTGCATTCCTTCCGCCGAGATCATTACCCTTTCAGCCTGTGTCTCCTCCGCCTTCTCCAGCCCAGCCTGCACACATTCCTCCATGTAACACATGTAGGCCTCCTCATACTCCTGGGACCCGCCATCTTGGTACTCGGGTGCTCGCACAAGCACTATCGCCCAATGTTGGGTGTTTCCTCCGCTGACCATCAGCACCCGCCCGTGGTTCTGTGTTATTTCATGATCCATTTCTCTCCGGTATTCTTCACCCCCCACTATCCTGAGGTGTTTCCCCGCGTCTTTATACAGGAATTTCCCCTTGTCCTTTATGAACGTGATCAGGACATCGGTGTCGAAGTCCGTGGTATCCCCGATGTGTTCACACAACCGGAGTCCAGGTCCTACCTTCAACGTACGGACGTGTTTCGGGAGGGGTTTAAGCGGGGGGCGAATCTTTTCCACTTCAAGCAGTGATCGGCCTCGGCGGGGGAGTGGGTGCTCCTCGTCCTCTGGCAGGTCATATACATTTTCTTCCACTTTCACAAGGGTCGCTTTGCCAGCTGACCCCGGGGACGTCTTAATCCCGTCGACCGATTTTTTCCATTCGTAGTCCACGCGTTGGGCCCCAGATGACGGGCCTGGTCTCTCTTCGCTCTGCGTCCTCCTCTTGTCATCTTTGGTCGGAGTTTTTAATAGCAAGGAGCGGCTTTTTCTCGGGACGGGGGTTTCCCCTCCTTTTCCTGTGATAGCCTTCCGCCTGCTTTTTAGTCCACTTGCCAACAGTTCCGAGAGTTCTCGTGCTATCCTTGGGGTATTTACCCGGGCCGGTAGTGTTCTTAGCTCTGGACCTGAAAGATAGGAGCCCGTCAGAGTCGGCCCCTGCTGATCCAATGGGACACCTTCCAACGCCGCTTGCCCCTCTTGCTCTTCTTCCTCATCTTCGGCTGATGATTCTCCTTCGGTGCCGCTCAGAGCGCCACGGACCTCGGAGGTCTGGCTCGCGGCTCGGTCCGTTGGCACAACTAGCTGACGGTGTTCCACTGCGGCCTGGGTCATCGCATCCAGGGCTGCCGAACTAGCTTTAGTGACGGCGGCCGCCCGGGTGCCCTGCCCGACCAATACGTGCTGTATGCCGGTTCGCACTGCTAACATCTTAATGATCGGGTCATAGACAACATCAGGGCTGATTAAGGTGTTGATCCTCCCGCCTCTCCACTCGTTCAGGCGCTGGGTCCACCACGACATCCATTCCTGTATATATCCTTTCGTGCCTGTGGTCACGGGGCTGAATACCACCACCAACTGTTCCACTGGTCCAGTACTCTCCCCGAAGTGCTTGGGTGCGATAAACACTCCATCTTTACGAACTCTCTCGGTGACTTGTTTCTCCCACGAATCTTGCTCAACCCAGGTTTCTGGGGAGGGGAGAAGGGACAGCAGATGTTGCTTGGTGCTTTCGTCCCAATCGTCTACTCGTCTTGTCAGGGGTATGAGGCGTGTCAGCCCACCGCGGCCGAGGGCCAGGTGAGAGTCCATTGGTCCCTCTTCTCCTTGCACTGTTCTGGGGCTAGCCGCCGGGGTTCGCCTCCCCGTCACGGCTAGGTTTGGTGAGGTTTCATCCTCTTCCATACTGTCTTCGTCGTGGCGAGTCGCCTGTCCCTCAGTCCCGCTCATAGCGCTTCTGAATCACGGATGAGTTCTAGGCTAGGTTGGCTATTCAGTGTAGTCCTCGGGGCCCTCCCCGCTGGGGCTCCCCGTAGGCTACTTCTCCTTTTTCCCGCTTACTGCGATGCAAGATGCAGTTTTGCGGAACCGGCCGCTCTGATTCACTCTCAGGGCGCCGGCCGTTGGCACTCGGACAGGTCACTCCCGTTCCGCGCGCCTTTCTGTGGGTTGCTTCCCCGCAGTTCAGCGGCTCCTTTCCGCTGGGATTCTTCTCAGTGTGTGGCTCCGCGTGTCCGCTAGAGCCCCACGTTGGGCGCCATGTCTTGATTCTCTGCCAATATCCTCAGTATAGATGCGAACTATCTTAATACTGGTAGAAACAGCTCTCCATTCAACGGGTCCGAAAGTAACAGCTTGATGTGTATAACTCCATCTAGCTTCTGCACTTTAATTAAGCTGTTATGTGGGAGCAACTCGTCTAGCTCTAACTGCCGGAGTGGTGTTCCAGACTCCTTACCCCTCTACCACTGACTGGCGACCTCGGCTGAATAGCCTGGAGCCGGGTATAACCAGTACAGTCGAGTCTGTTATTATGGCAGCTTGCTCCACTCGAATCTTGCACTTGTTACCGACTAGATAATGTTTAACGACTAAGTAAAGTCGTAGGGGCACTGCTATTTTGTTAGCCAGGATAACCTTTAAGAACCTTAGTATGTTGTACGCACCTCTAACCTTATTATTACTATCATGGAAAATACACCATTCAATGTCCACTTCGTTACTTTAAATCCAATTGATTTGTTTTATTATAAAGCTTTTGCAGGGTACAGCATTAGCAATGATTAAACATCTGATTTCATTTGGTAATATAGAAACATGCAATATCACTTCTAATAAACTAATAATTGCTGCTAATGGTGGTATACTCATCAAGTTACTTTGGGGGTGGAACGAGAATGAGATCAGCTTCCCCGGCTGGGGGCTGGCTCCGTCGAGCAGCGAGAGTCCTTGGGAGAGCTCCTTGCTCAGGATCCGTGAAGCGGCCGCTTCGTTGGATTCCCGACTTCCACACTGACTCGAGGACGAGCGGGGAGTGACGCACAAAGTTCAATTGTATTCCAGAGTCTCTTTAGGGGAAATGGCCAATCCGCGATTCATGCTTTGTTCTTGTAATCCTCTTTGAAATAGTCCTCTGTGTGTGCTCCGTTGGAAAGTGCTCGTAATCCTTAGTCCATTGTTAAGTCCAAAGTGAAGTCTCTTGTCCGAGAGAGCTTCGTAGCAGCAGCGAACTGGCCCAGATGAGCCGAAGTCTCTTGGTTATATACCATGCCATGGCCCAGGAAAGGCGACTCATTCGCCCATACTCGGCCATCCCCTCCTACGCGTTTCCTGTGCGACTCCCATAACTCCTTATGGGGTTTTTCCTTCTTACATGTTTCCTGTGCAACTCAGCGCCCATATATGGTACATCCTGCTTTGTCATGAACCATATTTCCTGCCGGGTTGATTACAGGCAGCCCAGAATGGTCTTCCAGGGAAGCACCACATTCCACTCCATCTCCCAACTCCTCAGGCTGTTTTCTAATTATAGCTTGCATATCAACCCAGGCCAGGAATGGCCCATACAGTCTGTCCACACATGGAACCCATTACACGGCCTCAATACTTAACTCTGTGCTTTGAGAGTCTACTTTCAGCACAAGTACATTCAGTTATATTTGTTTCAGAATATATTGGTTACATGTGTTAATATCTGTTACATTTCATATTCATTACATGTGTTAATATTCATTACATGTGTTAATACATTTAATGTCCTTTAATCACTCGCTCCCCTTGGCTTCTAACATTAAGCATTACATTTGGTTACTGGCTCGGCCATCTCCTGTGGTATTGTTCATTTCTTTTTACTCCCATGAATGGCCTTAGACGCTCGACCTTTGGAGCTATGTGGCTTGCCAGAGACCCGGTGGTCATTCCCGCGAGCTGATCTCGCAACCTTAGGTCGCTTTCCTTCCATCGGAGGCGACCTTCTTGACACAATACAGTTTGCTCAGTGTGAGTGAGTGTGCAGACAGACAGACAGACAGACAGACAGACACACACAGACACAGACACACACACACACACACACACACACACACACACACACAGAGAGAGAGAGTTCTGTCCACAGCTGCTGCTAGATCGCACCTCCTTCCCCCCACCTCCTTCCCCCTCCTTCCCCATCAGCGTTTTGCCTCCTCTGCTCGTTTTCCTCCTCTCGTTCGGGCTGGGACGAATGCTGCGACACGACTTTATACAGTCCATGGACACAACACAGGAACGGGTCCGGCTTGGCTTTGGGACCAGGCGCTGCTGGAACCGGATCGATCATGTTCGTCACGGGTTTGACTAGGCAGTCCAGTCTTCCTCGCCAGGAAAGTGGCTGTGCTGCTCTGCTGCTTGACTCTGTGTGGAAGCCATTTCTGTGGCGAGGCTGCAGCTGTTCTCCTCCACACAGTTGTGACTCCGTCTCGTCTCTTTCGGGCTGGCACATAGGAACGGGGTCCAGGGACCAGGATCGATCATGTTGGTCACGGGTTTGACTACCGCGGTTTTGATGTCCGCTGCTCTGCAGCAAGTCGATCAGCTCTGCAGCGCGGCGAGGGGGCATTTCAATGGCGTTTCTCCTCTGCAACAAGGAAGCGCGTTTCTCCTCCTTTCCACCTTCTTCCTAATTTCAAACAACAGCTGCGGTATGTGTTTGATAACGTGCTGTCGGCTTGACTTTGAGGTTAGGGACCTGAAACTATGTCACAGGCTGGGTAAGTGTTTCAACTATGCGCTGCACTCATAAAAACAAAAACACGTCAAACACGTCTTTGGCGTGGATGGCTATTTCTGATAACACGTCAAAGACGTCTTTGGCGGTGAATGAGTTAATCACAGGCAGGTTGCCTGTGTCTGTACGCATTTCCAGCAGCGAGAGGAGGAGAGGAGAGGCACACCGCTGACTGAGAAGTGAATACAGTGATTATACATGATTTTTAAGGTGCAATGTTATACCTAATACACATGACATTCTGAATATCAGACCAAATCCCCTTTTTCCCCTCCATCTCCAAATCGGACCACTTTTTTATTTTTTCCTCAGTCGCGTTCACTGCGTTCACCACAGCCAGCAACATGTTGGCTGTGGTGGCTGTGGTTGGCATTTCTGTGTGGAGTTTGCATGTTCTCCCCGTGTCCGTGTGGGTTTTCTCCGGGTGCTCCGGTTTCCTCCCACCATCAAGAAAGACATGTATGTTAGGGTTAATACTCCTGTCAGTGCCCCTGACCAAGGTACTGGCAAAAGAACTGGAGTTGGTCCCCGGGCGCTGCACTGTGGCTGCCCACTGCTCCTAGTTCTAGGAAGGTTCCTAGTAGAGGATGGGTCAAATGCAGAGGATGAATTTCCCAAAGGGGATAAATAAAGGATAACTTAACTTAACTTAACTTATGTTGGCACTCTCTCGACATTTTCTTTTTTCATGCCTTCGCCATCATGGGGGAAAAAATATCGCGTCCCTCAGTCCGCTCTCGACATCAATGCTCCTCTGCTGATTTCTCGGTGGATACAGCTGCTTGCAAACATGATAGATCGCTGGCTAAAAAGGAAAACTATGTCCTCTGAAGGGGGACCCGCTCAGAAAAAACAAACAGGACAAGTCGAACAAGGCACTTCTAGTTGAAACGTCAACACAGAGTAACGTCACTGTCAGTGATGTTTAGTGTTACGTTATTGACGATGAAGTTTTTGATATCGATAAGGACGTTAAAACGTTAATCCTCCTTATGCCGAGTGCCAGTGATGTCAATGTTGTTGTCGCCACTCAAAAGACATTTCTGATAAAACAGCCGTGAAAATTTGGTGCAAGCATTTAAAGTGAAACGACACACAGATGGTTTATAGTCACTTCAATAGAACTCTCCCCAATGCAAAATTCAAACAGGTTTAGTTGCCAGTAATGACAGTAAGAAAGGCAGATCATGATGTAGTGAGCAAAGATGGATGATTTAATATTGCATAGCTCTGACCTAACAAAATCTAACTGACATCACTATTGTGAACACAAAACAAAGAACACTTCTGATATAATATGATATTAGTGTCTTAGTAGAGTGTATCACTCAATCCAAAAAATAAAGGCTTTCATAGAACCAAAAGCCTATGGCTTAGTCTGCAGAAAAAACATGACAAAAGCCATAGTAATTTAGACTCAGGTGTGCATAAACTACTTCCTTTTTTAAATACAAAAATGTGAAATTACAGTATTATCGCTTACTGGACAGGAGAAGCAGGTATTTGTCGGTTATATCGCCTGAAAAAAAATCCCCCTTAAAGTTTATAGATCCCCCCGAAAATCTATAAATCCCCCCTATCTGAAGAACATAAGGGGGGAATTCCCCCCTAGTTTGCAAACTGAATTTTAAGCCCTGGGTCTGTTGAACCGTAAGAGTGATCCTGACCTGAGAGTCTCCAGTCTACAGTGTGGGCTCCCCAGTCCAGCCGAGAGCATCGTCAGCCCTAAATCTTGTAGGTCGTTGTTATTCAGGTCCAGCTCTGTCAGACTAGAGGACTGGGAGCTGAGAACTGAGACCAGAGCTTCACAGCTTTTCTCTGAGAGCTGGCAGACACTCAGCCTGAAGGACAAGAAGACATGTGTAAATATTATTCTGTTATATATTTATATATATTTTATATCTTATGTCAGTATTGTATTATTTCTACTGACAGACTGTATAATGAGGCTAATTGACCCTTATATTTAAAGCCCCCCTCCAGTCAGTTTTTCCTAACTGTATAACTGTTGGGGCCCTATTGTTGTCAAGCACTATCTGCTTTTCACGCTTGCGCCCCGGTTTGCGCGCCATGTCGCGTAACA
Organism: Poromitra crassiceps; assembly: GCF_964638095.1. Taxonomy (NCBI): domain Eukaryota; kingdom Metazoa; phylum Chordata; class Actinopteri; order Beryciformes; family Melamphaidae; genus Poromitra; species Poromitra crassiceps. The sequence continues at coordinate 65,890 of NW_028152184.1, forward strand.
CCATGTCTATGCTATCGTCGGAAGAGTGCAGACAGCCATTTTGTTTTTTCCGTATTTTTTCCGCCTCTACGCAGGCTGCGCGTGTGCCATATGCTAAACCAGGCGTGGCTGTGCTAAATCCTCACGTTTGCTATCGTCCCTATGTGCGCAACTCTTTACGCTAAGACCTCTGAAAAGCAGGTCTTAGCGCAAACATACCCCACTGTGCTTGAGCGCACCATTACTGTCTGTGCTGCACAACGCAATGCAGGGGAAAGCCTTGTATACGTCATTACACATGGATGTCCGTCGGGCTTGTCAGTCTACTAACCATGGCCGTAACTAGCTATGAGTACGGGGAGGTCCGGACCTCCCCTAATATTTCAGAGAGAAAAAAAAAAAAAAATTATAAAACAATCTGCATGGAAAAGCATGAAAAACACGGGATCGCTTTTATTTTGAAACGAAAGGCAGGTCAGGCAGGAAGTCATCTGACGCCGCGTCCGCGGTAACTTGATTCCGAGAGAGCAGCAGCATGGTGGTGAGTGATGACTGTCTGTCTGCCTGGCCAGATAATTGAAGGTGAGCGAGCTGCGAGACAGTGAGCGAGTGAACGACAGACAGTGAGTGACACTGACAGATTTTTTAGCAACAACCAAGAAAGTAAGTGTCTAGTCTGTCTCTTAAGTAATGTTACCTGTGTGACACGTTGGGATGCTACTGGCTAATCATGCATGATGCCAATTGCCAAGCTCCCGAAGTCAGGTATGCAGGTGGCTATATGCATGGTTTCAGTTTCATGACCCAATAAGTAACAAAAAGAGGTGGTGTAAAGTTAAAAACAACATAATATATTTTATTTTATTTTTCAATCGTTCCTATCAGGAATAAATAAATGTCCCTCTGTATGTTTTTTTTATTATCGATGATGACTTTGTGTGTTGTGTACGGCTTGGGTTCTGTACCTGTGTTTGTAGGTGTCATTTTGATATGAATTTGGCTAAAAGTTTGTGTTTGTTAGTTACAATTATGTTGACAGGAGAGCTGAGCAGGTGGTGACATGAAAGAGAATATACTGAATAATGACATCACAACAGTATAATCCTAATGTTGATTTAAAATGATCAAATTCTGCTGCTAAAACAGCAGATTATTCAGTGAAGCAATCAACTATTCACTGAAAAACTTGTATCACCTGTAAAGAGCCACAAACATGCTGCTGATATTGTTTCTCTACCCCTCTCTCTCCCTCTCTATCTCTCTCCGAAGCCTCACACACGCACAACACACTGCATCGCCCAGATTAATTAATAGCCAATGCTATAATTATTAGCCTACTATAATATTAGTCTACAACCCCCCCCCCTTTGAGTAGCCTACAATCATCTATCAGCATCTATGTCACTCACTCGCCCTCGCTCTCAGTGAAAATAAATTCATTCTACTGAAACGAATTATCCCCAACCAGACCTGTCAGGTTTTCTGTGGAAACACAAACAGGAACAAATAGGCTACAAAGAGGGGTTAACGGGAAATTAATTGAGAAAGCTTGGCCATTGTAGCCTACTTGCAATATTATTGTCAATCAAGTGTCCCTGTTTCCCCGTGGCAAACACGTTTCTATTTTCCAGTCAACCAAATAACCCGAATTGCATCAATTAAAAGCTGCAAATCACAGATGTTTTTAACAGGTATCTGATGCAATGGTTGTTGTGAGATACTCCGGGATCATGTCTATGTTCCCCGGGTTCTATGTTCCCCGGGTTCTATATTCCCCGTTTTTCACTAACCTCTCCCAGCCCCCACGCCAAACCTAACTTCCCCCCATGCCTAAACCTAACCTCCCCCAGACCCTAACCCAAAACCTAACCTCTCCCACCCCCACGCCTAAACCTAAGGTCGGCATTGCGGGTGGTCGGCATAGCGGGTGGACACCATTTGGGAAAAGCGGGGAACATAGGACTCGGGGAACATAGGACCCGGGGAACATAGGGATGACCCCGTCCAAATTACGCATGGAGATAATTACAGCATGCATCCTGCAAACTGTATTAACACATTCACTGCCAACAACGTGTAAACACGTTTTCAGAATCCAGCTGTTGACTGCCAACAACGTGTAAACACGTCCTTGGCATCGATTTTTTTTTTTTAACGGGGGGTTGTGCATCTAACCCTTTTACATATCTTATATAAGTATTGGACGTGTACAACGTGTACAACCCATTCCACCGACAAGTGGCGACAAGGAAGTAGGAAGGCAAGCAAAAAGCAGTGTGATCCATTTCCATTCTCATGAAAATGGATTGGCGGAGGCGCTTTCGTTTTCGCGTTGATTGCTGGCAGTGCGGGATTGCAAACTTGCATCGTGGATTGCGGATGGAGCACACTTTGAGGCACGCAGCGTAAATATGACCAGAGTCGCAGGGGCTTCATCGGAGCTCTCGGCCAGGGCTCCGGGAGGCGGGCGAGTCCAGCCGGGCTTCCTCGGGGAGCGGCCACGCAGACAGGCACAGCCAGGCACAGCGGCAGCGGGGCAGTGAGGCTGGTGACAAGCAGCAGGCCATTTTGCCTTGCAAAATAGCACCAAATTGGAAACAGCCATAAAGGCTTTTAGAATGGGATTTTCAACCCATTCTTTTTTGTTTCTTTTTCGCTCTAATTTAGAGTAATTTAATTTCTATTCAGAAATTTATTTGAGAGGTCGAGAGTATGAGAAAGTGAATTTGCACAGGTAGGAAAGTGCTTGTTACACGGCGCTGCAGCCAAGAAGAACGCCCACGGAGGGAGGAGTTGAAGCAACTCTCCCTCTCGCTCTCTCCCTCTCTCTCTCTCTCTCGCTCTCTCTCTCTCCCTCCCTCCCTCTCTCTCTCTCTCTCCCTCTCTCCCTCTCCCCCTCTCACTAGGATTAAACCTAGTGCGTCTCCCTCCCGAGAGGGAGGGAGAGAGAGAGAGAGGGAGGGAGAGCGAGAGGGAGGGAGAGAGAGAGAGAGAGAGAGAGAGAGAGAGAGAGAGGGAGGGAGAGCGAGAGGGAGGGAGAGAGAGAGAGAGAGCGAGAGGGGGAGGGAGAGAGAGAGAGAGAGAGCCAAAAATGAATGGTTAAAGTGACTGTTCTATCCAATTTCACAAAAAGCCGTTTATCTCTGAATATTTTTTCTGACGCTAAAACCATGCTGTATTCAACTGCTAATGCTTACATAACTACTAACTCTACAAACTAACTCTTTTAGACAGAGAAAGTACACATTCTATTAGTACTTTTGAGATATTGTATGTTCACAAAGTCCAAGCTGAAACGAATCCTCGGCTCTTGTAAAATGAGCTAGAATCCTCAAAAAACGGCTTGGCAGAAGCTACCTACAGCAAAAAAAAACGGCTGGCAGTCAATGTGTTAAAGGGAATGTGAGACAGGAATGCAATTGTTTTTTTTGTTTTTTTTCCCCCCCGATTTTTTATCCCATTTTTATCCCCCATTAGTGCTAATTTAATTTATTTATCCTGGTTGCTACTCCACCCTCTGCCGATCTGGGGAGAGCCGAAACTGGCTCCATGCTTCCTCCGAGACATGGACAGTTAGCCAGCTGCTTCTTTTCACCTGACAGAGGAAGCTTCACCGGTAGGACATAGCACGTGGGAGGTTCACGCTATTCCAACCAGTTCCCCTCCCTCTGAACAGGTGCCCTTAACTCATTCATGGCCAGTTTAGGACTGCCAATATTTAGCTCAGGCCAAAGATTTTCATAATTGTTGGTCATCTTTCAAGACCCACAGTAAATTATCTATTAGCACCAAAGTGATTTGCAATACCTCAAAATGAAGATGTACGTCTCTGGTTCACCCAAAAAAAAAGTGAGCTTTTAGCATGCTCTGTACTCTACTTATAGCCATTTATATACACAGTGTTTTCACCAAAAAGGTCTCTCTGAGAAGAGAAATTGGAGAAAAAGGCATTTTTGTAAAGAACACATTTTGAACTGTATTGACATCAGACATGTAAATACTATTCGTTATGACACAAATGACAAAAATATATATATATATATACATGAAGTGCTTTTTTTACATTCAACAATACAGTTTACTCAGTGTGAGTGAGTGTGAATGTGTGTGTGTGCGCATGTGCGCATGTGTGTCTTTTTACATTACATTACATTTCGTCATTTAGCACAGTGGTTCCCAACCTTTTTTGTGCCGTGTACCCCTTGAGCTGTTTTGCCATGCCAAGTGTACCCCCTGACAGCGTGTTGATGATTCTCCCAAATTTGTTCCATTAACTCATTGAGTGCCAGCCACTTTTGGAGAACGGACGCTCCCAGTGCCAGAGTTTTCAGAGCGTTTTCAGTGATTTCTCGAGGCCCACAGAATATTGTGTGATATTACTATGTAAACACCGAACACGCAAAAAGAACAAGGAGACTCTATTGTATCATCAGCAAAAAAAAGTTTATTGATACCATTTTCCGTTCTTTAGTTATGAGCCGGAGAAGATAGGTTGTTTTCAGCGTTTTCAGGCATTTCAAATTATAAGCTGAGATATTCAGCCTTTTGTGAAATGCAGCATTTCAAGCACATTCACTGACTCTAGATACGGTAATATTTTCTGATGTAGTGATGTGGTGTAGTTGTGTCCTGCCCTGCGTGCCCCACCCCCCCTCCCCCCCCTCAGCTGAAAACTCCTCCCCACACTAGTAACACACAGCCTCGCACCAAGCGTCTAGGAAGCCTGGGAAGCGCCGCCTCCCAGGCAGCGCAACATGGAGAAGCCACACGCGGACTGCAGTGAAAGGTTTGGCTTTTCAGTGTCGCGCTGCTGCTTTTCTAGCGGCTAATCATGTGGAGAAACTATGCTGACAGACAGACAGAGGCAGAAGGACTCAGTTGTGTGCGCGGATTGACTGTGTTCGCACGCACCGTCAGTTGCAGCCAGAACAATCTACATGGCTCTGGACTGCAGCATGAGCGGGTTCTCTTTCATCAAGGCTATTTCAGGCTGTGTATTCCTGACATTTCTGTAATCTGGAGAGCACTGTCGCCACCTAAGGGTTCTGTAAAATAGGTTATAGACCTCCAATAGCTACTATAGTTGTACAGGAGCTGCGGAAGGCTTTGATCGACGTCCCACCGTCAAAAAACGCATTGGACGTCGAAGGACGTCCGTGGCACTCTACGTCACTATTTAATTGGACGTCGAAGGACGTCCATGGCACTCAATGAGTTAATCTCATTCAACTTCCAACACATCCAACTGATTATTAAATTAAAACAATATTAAATTAAAATCATTTTGAATGACTCCCCTTTAATACAAATAGCTATACACTTATTGAGAATTAGCAAAATATTATATATAGCCTATATAGAGATAGATATATTCAGACTCACACAGTAACAGTTTCAACTATTTTTATTCAGTCACTTGGTACCTTTAAAAAGACACCTGAGCTGGTTTGTCTTTCATAAGCTTTGACAGTTCTGAGGGCAGCTGTTACCAGGCAAAATATCACACATAAGATAAGTAGATCCAAAAAGCAAAAGTTCAAATCAGTGCACATCACAGTCCTTTGATTTTCCCCGTCATTGCATCTGCGCCATCGGTACAGATATGACTACAAGATTTCCACTCCAGATTGTTGTCTTTAAAAAAGCTGTCTATAATCTGAAATATTTCCTCGCCAGTTGTCTTTCCTACAAGCTTCTTGCAAAACAAAATATGTTCATTTATGTCCGACATGTCTTTATAACGAGCAAATGCCAGCAGCTGGGCTTCCCCACTGACATCGGTCATTTCATCTAACTGCAAAGCGAATTGACCTGCTTGCTTCATTTTATTCACAACTTGTCCAACAATATTAATTGACATCATCGATCCGACGAGAGACTGTGTTGTTTGACAATGGAACCGTTTTGAGAGCGTCTGCTTCTTTCTTGTCGATCATAGTTTCAGCTAACATCAGGGCTGCAGGAAGAATCAGATCCTCAACGATTGAATTAGTCTTTTTTGATTTAGCCACAAGCAGTGACACAGAGTACGACACCTCCAGTGCTTTGCTTGAAACACTTTCTTCATTGTAGCCCGACTCGACTTGAACTCTGAGAGTTATCGAGTGAAAAAGTAGTTTGTCTTACCAAGACATGCTGTGTGTTTGGTGCTCTGGAGGCGTTGCAGATGAGCTGGCTTCATCTAATTATTTGCCAGGACTTCGCCACAGAAAAAACACTGTGGCTGCGGTGGATCCGCTGAGGTACAGGTAAATCCATACAAAATGTATTTTTCATTGAACAGCCGCGGTTTAGACCTGGCCTCCCTTTTCCTTGTTTCGCTTGGCTCGCCTGAACTGAAATCCGGATCAGCCGGGCGTTTAAGCCACGCATAGTGGGAGCTATTGTTTGACCTGCAGCCAGCGTAAACGACTTCTTTTGTTTTTCACAGAGTAGAGGTGTCACAGTTAACACCTTCCAGGGAGCCGCCGGGGCTCCCCGGAACAATAGTTGCGGTGCGGAGTTTCTCTCTCTCTCTCCTCTCATCTGAAAATAAATTGTATTAATCCTCAATCTTTCCGCGTACCCCCTGCAATGTGCTCGCGTACCCCTAGGGGTCCCCGTACCCCGGGTTGGGAAACACTGATTTAGCAGACACTTTTATCCAAAGCGACTTACAATGTCACATTCTGTCAACATTAGTGGAATCAACTGTGGAACATCATCTACACAGATACACCCTTGCAGCAGTAGAGTAACATCAATGGTTTTTTTTTTTTTTTTTGGGGGGGGGGGGGGGGGGGGGGTTTGGGGTGAAGAAGGGGGGGAAGATGCTAGATGGGGGAGGGGGTTTGGGGTGGAGAAGGGGGGGGGGGGGAAGATGCTACATCAAAAGGGTTAGTTCAGGAGGGACTCAAGTGGAGCTTGAAAAGGTGAGTTTTTTTTCCAAAGGTGGACTCACTGAAAACTAAAATAAAAAGTTGAAAAAAGAAAAGAAAAGGAGTTTTCAATCTTCGGCGAAAGATGGGCAGGGATTCGGCTGTCCTGACCTCATTCTGAGATGTGGGCTCACTGGGTGTGCAACAATCGGCTCCTCATCTGAAATAAAAGCAACATATCCTCAGTAAACTATATAATCACATTTAGTACAGAGACAGTGTAGTGTACTAGTGTCTCAGTAAACTATACGATCATAGAATGCAGAGAGACAGTGTAGTCTCACACACACACACACACACACACACACACACACAGATGACATCATTACTGGGACTTTGTGTGAGTGTGATGACATCATCACTGGGACTTTGTGCGTGAAGCTGGTACTGGTACTGGTACTGGTACTGTCTGTACAATATGCATATATATCAACAACAAAATTACTCCTTACCGCGAGATCATCAGGGTCCTGTCGCATTGGAGTCCAGTCTTCCTCGCCCTCGACATGGACAATTGGCGACGGTGTGACCATCTCCTCTTCAGACGACTGGAGCTTTGTGATGGCTGAGAGTCAAAGTACACCACAGCACGGGAAAGTGGCCGTGCTGCTTGGCTCTGTGTGAAAGCAATTTCTGTGGCGAGGCTGCCAAGCTTTACGGGCTTCCCGAACTACAATTTTGCGTGATCTGTGTTTGAAAGAGCCTATAGTCACTTTCAATGTAATCCCGGTGGGTCTTTGCACGGCGCAAATGTGCTCTGGAAAATGGCTCCTCCTGGGAAATCCTGTCTGTTGCTGTGTTGTCCTCGTTCTCCTCCTCCTCACAAAGTTGTGACTCCGTCTCGTCTCGTTCGGGCTGGGACACAGGAACGGGGTCCGGCTTGGGTTTGGGACCAGGCGCTGGAACCGGATCGATCATGTTGGTCACGGGTTTGACTACCGCGAACAACTCATCCAGCGTTCGCTGCCCTGCAGCAAGGCGACCAGCTCGGGCAGCGCGCCGAGGGGCGTTTCAATGGTGTTTCTCCTACTCTGCAACAAAGCAGCGTTTCTCCGTTTTCTGTTATTTCCTCCTCCCCCATTTCAAAACAACAGCTGCGGTAGTTGTTTGATCACGTGTTGTCGGCTTGGCTTTGAGGCCAGGGACCTGATACCATGTCACAGGCTGGGGAAGTCTTTGAACTACTCTAAGCATGAATAAAAACAAAAACACGTCAAACACGTATTTGGCTGGGAGGCAAACTCCTGATAAGACGTTAAAGACGTATATGGCCAGGAATGAGTTAACGACCAGAGGAGGAACCACATTAGCAACCAGGATATTGCATGTTTTGGTGAAGGGGGTTCCTATATGAAGGAAACCCCCGGGAGGCACGGGGAGAACATGCAAACTCCACACAGAAAGGCCCTTTTGACGACCCCACCCGGGCGGTGGGCACTCGAGGACATGCGGACGGGCACGCATTCCGTCAGCGCTCACAGCGTCCCAGGTGGGAATCGAACCCAGGACCTTCGAGCTGTGAGGCGACAGCGCTTACCACTGCACCACTGTATCCCCAGGAATGCAATTGGTTTGATTGATGTAACGCCCAGGCATTGACAGGCCACACTAGTGAATAATGCAGTAGGGCTGTTGAAACGAATTTTGATATTCGAATATTATTCGAATTTAATAATTATGAACGAAATTCGATTATTATTATTTTTTTAAAACGAATATTTTTTTATTTAAAAAAAAAAATTTTTTTTTTTTTTTTTTTTTTTTAGAACACTAGAACAGTGACAAGTTCTGACAACATACTTGAAGAAAAGAGTGTTAACTGAAGTTGACTGTTGAAGCTGCTATACTGATGTAAACCTACCTGTAGCTCTTAAAATGTATGTTCATTCATTGTTAACTGAAGTTGACTGTTGAAGCTGCTATACTGAATGTAAACCTATAGCTCTTAAGTGCAATACGTGACTGATTTTTTTGTTGTTCATGGCTCATTGTTGTTTTGGCAAAGTTTACTTATTTGTTTATTGATAAGGAGCTCAAACAAAGGCTGTGTCTTTTTTTATTATCAATTATTTTATTTTAGCATTTCAGACAGCACCAATACATCACTGATGAATATTAACTAAGCTCTGGTTATCTGACCTATTTTCTAATGCAATGAATGTATGTACATTGTACAAGGAACATGTTTTCTTAAATAAACATCATTGCTGGACTATTTGTGATAAGCCTAATATTATTTTGAATATTCATCCACCATTCACTTTTCCATCTACATTTGGTAAAATGCTTAGAAAAAGTTTTACTTGGTCAAACCCAAAGATTCAGCTATATTTAGAATCAGAACACAACATAAGAGAAGACAACAATTCACTCAGACCAAATTTTTTTTTTTTTTTTTTTTTAAATTCAATTAAAAATTAATTAAAATATTCGAATATAATTCGAATATTAAAATGTATAAAGCACTGAAATTCGAATTTGATTATAGAGGGAGATTGACAGCCCTATAATGCAGGTGGTTAAGACCGCCCAAATCCCGTTTGCGTCATGCACAGGTGGCATTTTGCAGGGCACGGAGAATAGCAGATGACTTGGCATGCCTCCAATTTGCACCTGTGCCTTGCGGTAAAGACGCGCTAGTGCTAAATTATCGCTTTTGCCAAGATAGGGCCCTTGGTGTTCTATGAAAAAATACATGAGTGCACGCTGTATAAACACACGTCATCATTTGTGACAAAGACCTTACATTTATAAGAACCGAAGGCTAATTAGTGCTTGTTACACTCATTATGCTACTGCAGCATAATGACTGCAGCACTGTTCTCTCTTTGTCTCTTCTCTCTTTGTTCAACTCTTTGTCTGCGCCCAGAGCATAAATACCGGTAAACAGTTATAAACAGTTATGCCGCCATGACAGTCTCTGGAAAACGTTAGTTTAGAGCCATAGGGCCCTATATCTTGGTACAGGCGATATCCCCTGTTTGTGCATGCCTTAAGGGAGGGAAGATTGCAGTCCACCTTGCGCTAGCGTCCTGGTGTTATGCCGAGTTTTGCACCCCCGCCCGGCAGCAGCTAAACGCATCGCCACCTCATGGGAGCATATTGTAATGATTTATACAGAAACATAACTGTTTAAAAATGATATTATTGTTTGGGTAGACGTGACCTCCCTGTTTTTAAGTTAAAACAGCCCCAAATTATGGTGGGCATGCAATTACTCGCGGGGGACGATAACTCATCACAACAACGGGCGCAAGCGCAGATTAGAGGCGTGCCAAATCATTTATGCATGGAAGCAAATGTGATTTGGGCGGTGTTAACCACCAGAATTATTCACAGGTGTGGCCTGGCAATGCCTGGGCATTATATCAATCAAACAGATTCCCGTCTTGCAGTCCCTGTAGTAGAGTTTGTGTGAGGCATGCTGTAATTCTGCCCATGCGTAATTTGGATAGGTGTAGGCCTATTGACTGTATATATTATCCCTATCTCATAACGACACCATCACATCATATACCTGTTAAAAACATCTGTGTTTTGATGCAATTCGGGTTATTTTGTTGACTGGGGTTTGACAATAGAAATGTGTTTGCAGCGGGTAAACGGCAGAAACAAAAGAAAAGATTGGAGGATTTACAGTGGACTCAATTAAAACTCTGCGAAACATTGAACTGCCGACTCGTGCCGAGGACAGAGAGAGATGGAGAGAGCTTGTGACAAATTGACTGTGGTGCCAACGACCCTCCGGGTGATGGGATAGCAGGTGAAGGTGAATAGCCTATTGCAGGCTACAATCTCCAAGTTTTCTCAATTAATTTACCTTAACCCCTCCTTGCGATGTGATAAAAGTTTCTCAGTGAATTATAGTTGATTGCCTCACCGAATAATCTGCTGGTTACCCAATTTTAGCAGCAGAATTTGATGTCCTGGAATGGCACGTCCGTGCGTAATGACGTTTATGCGCTGCGCAGCGCAGAGATTATGGTGCGCTCAAGCGCAGCGAGTATTTTATGTGTCAGTCTTCAGACCACTATAATGTCTGACCTCATCACCCGTTTTGACCAACAGCTTATTTTTGGGACTTTGAGCACAAAATAAATACATTGGCTAACTGTGGCTAATCAACAGACCAGGTCATGACTCACCAACACATGAACTTGATCTTAAAAATGACAAAATACACTGGAGAGGGGCTTTAATCTCATTGTATTCTTTCTACTGACAGACTGTATCATTGAGGCTAACTGACCTTATATTTAATCTCATTATTGTATTATTTCTACTGACAGACTCTATTGATGGGGCTAACTGACCCTTATATTTAATGTCATGATTGTATTATTTATACTGACTAACCAGCTAACTGGTGATTTGTATATTGTTTGTTAGCTTGTTACCTTGTTTGTTGTTTGTTAGCTTGGTTTTAATCTGGGTTGGGCATCTAAATGTGTTTTACCTCGGATTTTGGCACAAGGGATAGTAACATATTGTCCTGTGTATTAATGACAGAGTATCGATGAGGCTAACTGACCCTTATATTTGTTGTCATCATTGTATTATCCTGACAGACTGTATTGATGAGGCTAACTGACCCTTACATTTAATGTCATTATTGTATTATTTCTACTGACAGCCTGTATTGATGAAACTAACTAACCTTATATTTAATGTCATTATTGTATTATTTCTACTGACAGACTGTATTGATGAGGTTAACTAACCCTTATATTTAATGTCTTTATTGTATTATTTCTACTGACAGACTGTATTGATGAGGTTAACTAACCATTATATTTAATGTCTTTATTGTATTATTTCTACTGACAGACTGTATTGATGAGGCCCTGGTCGAGAGCAGGTCCCAGTGTGTTTGCATGGTGCTGTATACTGAGCTGACTGGAGCACTAACACTGACAGGGAAACTGGTTAAAACTGGATAACCAAATGGTGCATGCACTGTTACGCTGCACAACAGGCCATGAAATAAATACATACATACATACATACATACATACATACATAAAGTGGGTATAACTTTAAAAACAACATAATTTAAATAATAATATAAATACAAATATGAGAAAGAAGATGAAGCAGGGACCAAACAGATTACACAAGATGACACAAAAGCAAGTCAATAAATGTGTGTTTTTAAAGCTGATAGTGAATCTGCAGCCTCACTAAAGTGAAACCACTTTCAATGTTGAGTCTGAGGGAAAGTTGGGAGGACCTGAAGATCTCAGCTGGCCCTCAGCTCACAGGGAACTAAGCGCTTCACAGTGTAATTCAGGACCAAAACTAGCCTGCTTTAAATTTGTTGAGTGACATTTTAATATTAATTATCTATCTAACTGGTAACCAGAGGACAGGTGTTAAAACTGGGAGATGATGATGTCACATTCCCGATGGTTAATATCTAGCTGCTCTATTCTGAAGCAGCTGGACATGTGACATTAAATTATGGCTGAGAGGAACACAGAGAGGTGTGGTAACCTAATAGAAAGATATCAGAGCATGGTTGATCCTCTCTGTCACTGAGCTTCACTGCTGTGTATATGAAGCTGGATCAATACAACTCAAATCCTTGTGTAGAACCTGCACGGCGACCTTTGCAGATTCAGGAATCCTGTTTTGAGAGAACATACCTTAGTTTGGAGAAATGTGCCAAATCAGCTGAGAAAAACTGTAAACTGATTTTACCTGAGAGTCTCCAGTCTGAAGTGTTGACTCTCCAATCCAGCAGAGAGCAGCTTCACTCCTGAATCCTGTAAGTTGTTGTTACTCAGGTCCAGCTCTCTCAGACACGACAGGGTGGACTTCAGAGCTGAGACCAGGACTTCACAGTCAGACTCTGACAACCTGCATCCACTCAGGTCCAGCTCTCTCAGATGGGAGGGGTTGGACTTTAGAGCTGAGCACAGGACTTCAAAGTACGCCTCTGACAAGTTGCAGCCACTCAATCTGAATAAAGAATAAGGCAAAATAGCTACAGGTATAAGATAAAATATCCCTGAAAGATTTCAACAATCGACACTGACAGCATCTTGTCAGTGTGGATCAGCATCATGTCAGCCTTATAGAGTATTTTCATCTGAAAGCAGACACAAGGTTTAGTTAAATTTCAGAATGCAATTTTTACAACATTGGACACCATTTTCAGATGGTAGTTTCTCTGACAGTAAAGGTAAAAACCAGAATCTGAGTAGGATGGGGAACATAATCCTGACTTAACAATAACTTGATCCTAAATTAACCTTGACTTGTCCCTAAATTAACCCTTGCTAGGGTGGAGGTAGACATTTATTTAACAAGCTACACAAACTAACATGTTTGTAGTTAGCACCACCATAGTCTGATTGGGGGGAAGCAGCATGGTGGACTTGGCTCTCTCATTGGTGCCGACCATCTCAGTCGGTGCCGGATGGAAATCCCATTCCGTTCCCTGCAAGCACTGCATTGGCTCCGACCCGCTCTGACTGCGGCTGCGACCATATTTGGATTTCCTTTCCAAGCCCCAATGTCGAATCTGTATGCCTCTGCTGCTGTACATGTCGAATCTGCCGAGCTCAAATGCCTGCGCTGCTGCCTTTGAAACAATAACAGCAGCGCTAGTTGCTACCCCTTTGCTACACGCTGAAAACGATTGATGTGGATTATGCAATGAAGCAGCCTGCATGGTACAGTCGGTGGATGGCTGTAAACAGCTTTTTTCCCTCTAGTCCACAATAGAAAGCGTCCCCAGCCAGACTCACCTCGCCCCTTTGCTGGGAGAGCCCGGTAAGCGAGACTACCACAACCATAACACTCGCCCCCTCCAGTCAGTTTTTCATACCTGTACACCATTGATGTTCTATGAAAACGTACATGAGCGCATGCTGTAATAGCACACATCATCATTTGACCCAAATATCATATATTAGAACCAAAGGCTTATACTTTGTTCCACTGCAACATCATGGCCATAGCGCTGTTGTCCAAAAAAGGAAAAGACCCTTGCTCCTGCATTCAATATACAATCTTTGTCTTCCTTCCAGACCAACCAGCCAGTATATATCAAAGTTATGGAAAGAGAGTGAATCAAACTTCAGTGGCGTTTTACTGCCATGTAACTAACATTCACAGGCTAACAGCTAGCTAATGCCAGACGCTAATGCCAACTATTCACTGTAACTCATACAGTAATTATTATTATCTGAATTCCATACATCAGTCGTTAGACAACCATAATGTCTGACGTCATCACCTGTTTTTACCAACAGCTTATTTTTAGGACTTTGAGCCCAAAATAAGGTTATTTGTCATCAAAATAGACTGGCGAACACTGCAGGGTTGTGTCGGAACTGGTACGGCCGCCCCCCCTAACCTCGAACCCATCAAAGTTAGAAGCTTATCGCATAAAAATGTGTTCTAATCACATGTATAATCACATAATAATGTATCCTAAGGTAATCAAATGTAACCCATTACATTTCATGTAAACTGCATGAAATTTATTGTTGTGCCATAACTGGTTAAATTTGGGGTGAAATACTCAAACACAGTAAAAACTATAATTTGAAGCCTTCCCTCCAGGATGGATGCCTAACATCAGGGAATGAATGACTTTTGAAAAATGGCCAAATTTAGCACGAGATCTAACCCTCTAAAACAGTGGTGACCAATTTGGGGCCTGTGGGGCAAGTTTGGCCTGCGCTCTTTTTTTTTTTTGGCCTGCCACGGATTTGGGGGTGATTTTTTTTTTTTTTTTTTTTTTTTGCAGGCCAGGCCACCGGGCAGTTGCCCGACGTGCCCGATTATGCAGTCCGCGCCTGAATGGAGATGTCGGGACTCTTCTATCTATGATTAACGTGAATTTTGTGCAGCTTGTATTCTCTCTCCCCGACTCTATCACACGGGTGTAAGGCATTGCTATCTGAGGATTGATTGCTCCTGATTGGTTGGCTGAATCACCTGGTTGGGGGGTGAGCTCTGATATTTGATCCCTCCCCAGTCACTGGCTTTACACCAGCTCAGCAAGATGGACAGATCATCATCACGGCAGTGGCACACTGACAAAAGAAAGTTTAGGACGGAGTGGCAAGAGTATTTTTTTACCGAAGTAAATTCAACAGAGTGGCTGTTTTGAAAGAGTACAATATACGTCGCCACTACAAAACTGATTTTCAAAGTACCTTGAGGATTTTTCAAGTTGTGAATTAAGTCAAATTTCTCTCTTGATTACAAAGGTGGAAAATACAACTGTTTTTAACTGGGTGTTTACTGATTAAATGTTTAAGCTCCCCACAGATGCAGATGTTTTTTTAAATATATATAACCAATTGCAAATTATTACAATTACCAAACAGATAAAAAGTAGATTATTATATTGAAATGTTATTTTAGATTTAGAATGTTAATTTTCTATAAAACACAATACATTTTAATGTAATTCCACAATGTTTATTTTTGGCCCTCGGCCCTCCACCCAGATTGAGTTTTGGCCCTTCATGGGACATAATTTGGGCACCCCTGCTCTAAAACCACATCCTACCTGAGAGTCTCCAGTCTGCAGTGTGGACTCTCCAGTCCAGCAGAGAGAAGCTTCACTCCTGAATGCAGCTTCCATTCGTCTGAATCCTCACTTTCTGAATCCTCACTTTCTGAATCCTCACTCCTCTCCAGAATCAGGTTGCTGTGACTCAGGTCCAGCTCTGTCAGATGGGAGGGGTTGGACTTCAGAGCAGAGGCCAGGATTTCACAGTCAGTCTCTGACAAGTTGTAGCCCCTCAATCTGAAGAAAGGATAAAGGAGGAGATGGAATTCAGAGCTGAGACCAGGACTTGAGAGCTGACGTCTCTGATCGTTCAAAGTTGGGAACTCTGTTTACAAATTTAGCCTAATGTAAAATATCAAAACAGAGCTGAGACTATGCAAGTAAAACTTATAAAGCATTTACAACAACTACTACTACTATTACTACTACTACTAATGATGATAACTACAATAATTGAGGCAGTTTGGTTCAAATTCTGGTAACACAGTTCCGCCTGACACCATTAGACACAGATTTTGTTTGGGTTTAGTTAATTTTATGGTTTACAGCCTACCACATTAAATTACAATTTAACGAGTCATATTTTCCTGTTTGTCGGCTCGTTCATGTCACTCTCTGTAATTCTGATATTTCTCACGTGAGCTGAAGGCAGGAGAAGGCGAGGGGTATCTTTCATAGATATTAGACCAATAAAGAGTTGAACTCGACTAAAGAATGAAACTCAAGAAACAACCGATCTGCTCAGTAACGGAATATAAAACTGAACCTGGAACAGTAATGTCTTTACTCTGTTACAGGAAAAAGTAATGGTGGTCTCGACCTAGTTTCAAGATGAAGACCAGACACGCTGCCTCACATCATATGTAATCCTAGCGTGACGACAAGTGTAATCCTAGTGTGATGTCCGTGTGACGCTAAAACCACCACCGCAAAGAGTGTGGGTTTCAGGACGAAACAGTCTCGAGCCACTATCGTCATCTTTAGAGCACAATATTCCTGGAATGCAAGTTTAACTAAACAGTTACATGTCCTCTGCATTCTACATAAAACTAAGATATTACGGGTTGTTTTATTTTGTGTTACATACTTGGCCAAGATATGTTACTTTATGGGGGAGGAATTCTGCCAGGTAAGGAGGGGAGTGTGGGCGCCCAACTTGCCTGCGGGGTTTTCCGGGGGTAAATCCAGCTTTAAGTATGGATTGCACCATGTAATCTACTTTGTTACTTTTTAAATCATACTGAGTACTGAGTACAATTTGAATTAATTAAATCCAAACCTTTGATCTGCATTTTACGCAGCCAATAAACTCTTATCAAGTGATTGCAAACGGACCATGAAATGGGGGGGGGGGGGCCCACAGGTTAGATGTTACAGGTTAGATGTTGTCTTCCGGCTTCGATAGGTGACATGACCACGCCAGAGACGGGGATTTCAAGCCGCTCGTAGGTAGGGATGGGACTCGACCCGAAACCCGAAAATCAATAAGGTCCAACCTTATCGATACTGTTATCGAGTAGCGGCCGTTTGGTCCATTATTTCCCCCCCGCCAGTCTTTCCCCTCTGATCTGTCCGCTGAATTCGCTGTCAAGCGTCCTGTCTCTGTCACTGACTCAAGCCTGTGTGCTGCCGTGCCGTGCAGACGTGAGTGACTGTCTAAATAACACTTTTAATTCGATTAAGGACTGAATCACGTGCATCACGCGTGACGTGACAGCCCCCTGTTCACTGCTCAATTGATCATTCATTTAATTTGGTTGGGAACTTGCGTGACAGATCAGTCGACACAGGACTCAGGAGGAAGCTGAACCCTTCACCAAAGTGAAAGACAAACCTGAAGCCAAATGCCACCCAAGGTATGCATTGTCCATGGACGCCACGCAAGTCCCGTTCGTTGACATAATCCACTTGATAAAATAATCCCAATATATGCGGTCCCAGTCAGTGATGAAAGTTCCTTGTGCCATGCGTCCTGCTCTGTGACACGTCATGACATGTACCGTTGTCTGACCATACTAGGAGGACAGGCGGCAATGTAGCCTAATAGGTGACCATGAGCATTGATTGTATATATTAGGTATAGAGGCTAGTCTACCCAGTGTGGATATTCAATGTGTATTCTGTAAAAAAAAAACAATAAAAATAAGCCCAAATAGTTTGCAGTGCACAATAAATGTGTTTTCATAGCAATATAAAATTGAGAGAGGGAATTATGACCTGTTTAACTCCTAACAGCTTGTTATAGGCTATACACAAATACTAATGCCAAGATTTTTGTTTCAATCAAAGCAAATATTTAAATTAAAATACAACCATTAATTTCATAATAGTTGTTTCCACTGGTTCAGTATCAGTACAGAGCACATCTTGAAAAGTCTGGAAACAAATCATAGTGGTGTAAGGATAACAGTTACTCGGTATGTGAATTACATTTATTTTCTTTATTGTTGGAAAAAGTGTTGCCGAGTGCTGATGTCTGTGCTGCTGATATTATTTTACTTGCATGTCATGTGGGCCCTATTCCTTTTCAAATAAATGCACAGCAACAGCATCAGCAGTTTTTGTTTATTGGAGGCGAGGCTAATCCTTCTGTACAGAAATAAAACAGTCACAGACTCACAGTTAAGCAATAAAAAAACAGTTCTGTAAAAAAAAAAGCTGAAATGTCTAGCAAATCTAGGTAAATTTCAGTCTTGAAAACAGTGTCCTGTGTTCTCTGAGGTGACATGCAAATTAACTAGATTCATATGATCATATGAATCATCTGCGCCCCAAAATGCCTGCGCAAACGGGATTTGGGCAGTCTTAACTACCAGAATTATTCACAGGCATGGCCAGGCAAGGCTGGGCATTACGTCAATCAAAACCAATCAGATTCCCGTCTCGCAATGGTTGTTTGCGCGAGGCATGCAATATGCTGTAATTCTCCATGCGTAATAGAGTGTACTCACTCGTGCGAGGACAGAGAGAGCTTATTGACAGATCGTCTGTGGTGCCAACGACCCTCCGGCTTATGAAGGTAAATAGCCTATGTCCATTGTCCAACAAGTTTTCTCAATTCATTTCCCTCTTTGCGATGTGATAAAAGTTTCTCAGTGAGTTATAGTTGATTGCCTCACTGAATTATCTGCTAATACCCAATTTTAGCAGCATAATTTGATGTATTGGCGTGGCAAGGCTGTGCCTAATGACATATCCAAAAGGAATTCCACTTTCCACTGCGCAAATACCTCTCTGCGCTGGGAGCGCACCCGCAATCTCCGTGCAACGCACGCAGTGCAGAGAGGTATTTGCACGTAAGAGGTCCTTTTCAAAGCTCTTACCGCAAAGTAATTGCTGCTGCTGACGATAGCATAATGCCATCTATCACCACATTTTAGCGCTGAAACACCTGCTTTGGCTTGTGGCAGCCAATGCCCAGTACAATTATCACAGGCATGCGCTTGTGTCCGCCCCCAATTTGCATTGCACACGGCGTTAAACGAGCGCAAAATTAGCCCTAAATTAGCGCTCAGTCTCCTAATTTTATTCGGAAATATTTGTGATTTAAAACAACCCAGCAGCCTGTACTCAAAAATATTATTTTCTAAGAACAGACATGACCATGAAACAAGAAAAGTGAGTAGGGGTCATGTTACAATGCCTCAACCAAGAACAAATGCAATGAAAAAAACTGTTTTGCAGAGAGCAATCTCCCATTGGAATAAGTTGCCATACTTAATTACCCAAGCACCAAGTAAGAAAGTAAAGAGGCTATTCTTGGGTACAGGCCCGCAAAAAAACATAGATATAACTTTGATATATATAGAGATGTAGCAGAGATACAGAGTTGTATGTGGTTCATTGAAACACTATTTGCTTGAAATATTTGTTTTGTACTGTACTGTACTGTAATGTTTTGATTTGGTTTTTTGTTTTGTCTTTTGTCTTTTTTCAGTTTTTGTTTTGTGTTTGGGGGGGGGGGGGTAATGTATGCATATATGTGAAAGCATGTGTATACTTTTATGTTTTTAAGGTGGACCCCAGCAAGAGTAGATGTTACTGCGGTAACAACTAATGGGGATCCAATTAAATAAACAAATAAACAAAACTTCAATAAGCTAAAAGTGTTGTGATAGGCTGATGACTAGAGCAGGGGTAATCTGCTGTCTTGTGATAGGCTAATCTGTCGGCAGGCTCCGTCAAAAGGGGTGTAACAGCGCTCACAGGCATGCTGCGCTTTACCCGATCAAAATGAAGTGCATGTGACCGGTGTGTAGTCAAAACTTACCATTTTCAGCGTACAGCAAGTTGCTACTTGCTACTAGCAACGAGCTAGAGTTGTTATTGTTGTTTCATAGCGACGGACGGATTTGAGAGCGACACGCAGGGAGCGGAAAATAAATGCATTAACACGTTGAGTGCCAATGACGAGATATCTCGGCTTACAGAATCCAACCGTTGAGTGCCAAAGACGAGATATTCTCGGCTTAAAACAAAAAAAAAATTTTTGACGGTGGGACATCGATCAACCCCTTTTACGTCTCCTATACCAGAATTGGAGGTATTGAATGTGTATAATCTATTTTACCGACCCACTGAGTGGCGACATGTCTCTCCACAGTAGGAGAGGCGAGCCAAAACTATAGGGAAAAGCGCGAGGAAGCCGTTCTCATACAGTAAAATGGATGGCGAAAACGCTTTCACTTTCGCGCTGATGCACAGCGGTGGCAACGGTGGGGGGTTCCAAGAATAGATTGGATGCACACTTTGAAACACGCACCATAAATAAGCCCAGAATCGCAAGAGCTTCATCAGAGCTCTCAACCGGACCGCCAAGAAACCAGCGAAACCCATCCAGCGAGCCCCATGCAGACTGCCAGGCAGCAGCAGCAAAGCAGCAACTCGTTTGTCACAGACCCGCCGCAGAGCCAAGGAGAGCGGAGGAGAACGCCCACGGAGGGAGGAGTTGGAAGTAGAGGGGGGTTTCCTGCTGTTATGGAGGAAATTACTGTTCAAAACTATTGTTTAGATGTCTGACGCCAAAAATGAATGGTTAAAGTGACTGTTCTATCGAATTTCACAAAAAGCCGTTTATCTCTGAATAAATTTTCTGACGCTGAAACCATGCTGTATTCAACTGCTAATGCTTACATAACTACTCTACAAACTAACTATTTTAGACAGAGAAAACACACATTCTATTAGTTGTTTTGAGATATTGTGTGTTCACAAAATCTTAGCAGAAAAGAATCCTCGGGTCTTGAAAGATGAGCCAGAATCCTCAAAAAAACCCTCTGGCAGAACCTACCTACAGTAAAAAAAAAACGGCTGGCAGTGAATGTGTTAATGGGCAGAGCTGGTCGGTTGGAGCCAATGGCAGAGCTTGCAGGGAGCGGAAAGGGATTTTCTCCCACTGACCGTGCCTCTTGAGTTCCTGTTGCACCACATTGAAATGGGGCTGCCCCCAGAGGTTAGAGATTTTTTTTTTTCACCAATGGGTTCCCAGATTGGTGATAGGCTGATGACTAGAGCAGGGGTAATCTAATGTGTTGTGATAGGCTGATGATTAGAGCAGGGGTAATATGTTGTGTTCTGATAGGCTGATGAATAGAGCAGGGATAATCTGCTGTGTTGTGATAGGCTGATGACTAGAGCAGAGGTAATCTGCTGTGTTGTGATAGGCCATAGGCTGATGACTAGAGCAGAGGTAATCTGCTGTGTTGTGATAGGCTGCTGAGTAGAGCAGGGATAATCTGCTGTGTTGTGATAGGCTGCTGAGTAGAGCAGGGATAATCTGCTGTGTTGTGATAGGCTGATGACTACAGCAGGGGTAATCTGCTGTGTTGTTAAGTTAAGTTAAGTTATCCTTTATTTATCCCCATGGGGAAATTCATCCTCTGCATTTGACCCATCCTCTCTAGGAACCTTCCTAGAACTATGAGCAGTGGGCAGCCGCAGTGCAGCGCCCGGGGACCAACTCCAGTTTTTTTTTGCCATTTCCTTGGTCAGGGGCACTGGCAGGAGTATTAACCCTCTTTGATGGTGGGAGGAAACCAGAGCACCCGGAGAAAACCCACACAAACACGGGGAGAACATGCAAACTCCACACAGAAAGGACCTGGGACGGACCGGGGTTTGAACCCGGGACCTTCTTGCTGCTAGCCACTGACCCACCGTGCCGCCGTTACAGACATCGTATATGTTTGCAAACAGTGATTATGCATTTTGTGGGCTTAGCCGAACTGGTTGCAGAAAGTGACAGCTAGGGATTCAGCGGTCATAGAAATATGGAAGACCTGGATGCCTTCTCTACATATTTCAAAGGTTTGCCAGCAACAGACAGGTTATCTTACACAAATAAGTTACTGTAAGTCTTTCGATGGGGTGAGGTTTCCTGACCAGTACTCGCTGTCAGGATTGGTCTTGGATCAAACTACATCGCCAAAGTTGCAGTGCCGGACATCTTCATATTCCTAGTTGGAAAGCCCAGCGCCTATACGGCACAAGACGTCTTTTTCCCTTATTGAGGGGGGTTCTAGTTTCGGTTTCACTTGTTCCCTCAGATTTTCTGGTACCACGATGCGTGCGCAACTGCAGTGACATAACCCTGTGACGTCCACTCCAAACTGCTCTATAGGCTGATGACTAGAGCAGGGTTAAACTGCTGTCTTCTCTCAAGCCCCTTTCACACAGTCTGTGAAAGCCGTGAATGTTGTGGGATTATTAAGACTTGCCTCCTGTGCGAAAGTCACAAATGGTGGATCATTTTGTTACGCCTTTCGTTCCACCGGTGAAGGTAGTCATAGCCCCGAATCAACGTCTGTCTGAAAGGGTACCCGTGGGAAGACGGATCAAAGCTCAGCTCTCATTAAAGTAAATTACAGGGAAACCACCTCACACAGCAATACAAAGGGGAAAGGTTTAAATGAAAGTAAAAGAAAGTAGCCTATGCAATCCATGACTGCAACAGGGGCGCCAGGAAGAATGCTCCGTACCTACAGTTTATGAGTAAGTAGGTTAGGCTATTTTATGCTCAAACGATGTTGACATTAGTAGGCAAAAGTCTCTACCTCACGGTGAGAGAAGAGAAGATCACTCATCATGTGAAGGCAGCTTAATTGTTGCATGCTGCCGAGCTGCGCATATTGATGAGAACGCTGGCAGGGGGGGAAATTGATACAATTCTCAAACAAATCATTGGACCAAACCTGAGGGATTTGATGTAGAGAAATCATCAGAAACTAAAAGAAAAAGGTCAGAACCAAAATGTGTTGCGGGGGAACACATTTCCACTTTAAAGAGTGCATCAATCAAACCCTGCCACTCTCGCATTTACTGTAGTTGAGCCGAGCATGTATATATATATTTTTCCCAGATCTTTTTTTATCACATTTTTATCACCCATTAGTGCAAATTTAATTTGTTTATCCTGGTTGGTGCTCCACCTTCTGCCGATCTGGGGAGAGCTGAAACTGGATCCATACTTCCTCCGAGACATGGGCAGTAGCCAGCCGCTTCTTTTCACCTGACAGGGGAAGCTTCACCGGTAGGACATAGCACGTGGGTGGATCACACTATTCCAACGAGTTCCCCTCCCTCTGAACAGGCGCCCCAAACGACCAGAGGAGGCACCACTTGAGCGACCAGGATATTGCATGTTTTTGGTGAGGGGTTCCTATATGAAGGAAACCCCTGCGGTGGGCACTCGAGGACATGCGGACGGGCACGCACTCTTTCAGCGCTCACAGCGTCCCAGGTGGGAATCGAACCCACGACCTTCTAGCTGTGAGGCGGCAGCGCTATCACTGCGCCACCGTGAGCCGAGCATGTCAAACCACAACGCAGTTTCATCCATGGTTATGATGTCCTTCGCCTGTATCTTCCTTGTCTCAAATCTGTGTTGAAAATGTGACCAAATTCACCAGCAACTTTAATGGATTACCAGTTTCCGCGTTGTCTGCATATTTGGGTGAGCTCTCGTCTTTTCTCTTTGATCTTCTTAACGACCAGCTGCACTGTTGACAGTTATTGCGCATGCAGGCGATGTTTGGTGGTTTCATTCATCATACAGTAGCCTACGCTATAACCTACACACGAAAATATTAATTTAGGCTACTTAATAGGAGGAGCTGCGTGGAAATGTAATTTGAGCCGGGGTTGCAGGCCTTCTGAACGGCAATATTGTGGGATCTGTGTGAGAAAGTGGCAATAGGCTGATGACTAGAGCAGGGGTAATCTGCTGTCTTGTAATAGGCTGATGACGTTGTAATATAATAATAATAATGTAATATATTTGTATTTCCGTTCACTGCTTGGAGCCCCCCTGGGGAGGCCCCCTCCTACTATGAAAACCTCTGGTATAGAGTATCGATATTTTCCTTGGTATCAGTGTCGAAGTTAGGAATTCTAGTATCGTGACAACCCTAGTATAAATTTCAGTCTACACCACACATGGGAAAAATTCGGCCCCAGGGGCCGGCCCCTGATGGGCCATCTCAATCCAGCCCCCAACGTTCTCAAAGAAAGAAAAAAAACACACCCAAAAACTCAATAAAAAGCAGAATTGTGTTAGTAAATCCCATCTGCTACAGCCATTGGATTTGTATCACTATGTATATAATATTGGGGAATTGGGGACTCTTGCGAAAATCAGCAGTGTTGGCATGTATAATGTCCAATGTGCGGCTCTTCGGTTACTTTATGTAAGACAGTATGGCCCTTTGGGAAAAAATTGACACTGTTGGTATTCACAATCACATCATGACTAACCGAGCCTTCCTGCAGTTCCTCACAGCTGGGATCAGTCTCAGTCGTCCGCGGTGTGATATGTTGTAGGCCTCCAGGTCCAACACATCCAGAACTTCCTCTGACATCTCTAGCATGTAGGCCAAAGCTGAGCACTGGATCGCAGAGAGTTCATCCTCTTCAAGTTCATCCTCTTCATCCACTGATCTGTTCTCTGACTTCAGGAACTGTAGGATCTGCTGATGTACTGACTTGTCATTCATCTCCACCAAACAGTGGAAGATGTTGATGCTTCTGGCAGGAGAGGTATTGGAGATGGCCATCTCCTTCAGGTGGTTGATGGCTCTCTGGATGCTGTCTGGTCTGCTCTCTGTCTGACCCAGCAAGCCTCGTAAGGGTTTCTGGCTGGACTCTAGTGAGAGGCCATGAAGGAAGCGGACAAAGAGGTCCAGGTGGCCATTTTCACTCTCCAGGGATTTGTCCATGGCTGTCTGCAGAAAGACATCGAGGGAGTGTCCACTGTCTTCAGATCTAACCAAACCTTTTCCCAGGAATGTCTCCAGTACCTTCTCATCCATGTTTGTGTGACAGTGGAATATGTAGACAGCAGCCAGAAACTCCTGAATGCTCAGATGGACAAAAGAGTACACCATCTCTTGGTACAGCCCACACTCCTCCTCTTTAAAGATCTGTGTGAACACTCCTGAGTACACTGATGCTGCTCTGGTATCAATGCCACACTCTCTCAGGTCGGCTTCATAGAAGATCAGGTTGCCTTTCTCCAGTTGCTCAAAAGCCACTTTTGCCAGAGAGAGAATCATCTTGCTGGTCTCTTCAGTCCAGTGTGCATCTGTCTCAGCTCTCCCATGATACTTGACATTCCCCCGTTTGGACTGAACCACCAGGAATTGGATGTACATCTCAGTCAGGGTCTTGGGCATCTTTCCTGTCTCACTGGTTTTCCACACAGACTCCAGAACCATAGCAGTGATCCAGCAGAAGACTGGGATGTAGCACATGATGTGGAGGGTACGTGAAGCCTTGATGTGGGAGATGATTCTGCTGGCCTGCTCCTCTGTGAATTTCTTCCCATCACTGAATCTCTTCCTGAAGTACTCTTCCTTCTGTGGGGCAGTGAAGCCTCTCACCTCTGTAACCACGTCAATGCACTCAGGAGGGATCTGATTGGCTGCTCCAGGTCGTGTGGTCATCCAGAGGCGAGCAAGGGGAAGCAGTTCCCCCCTGATGAGGTTTGTCAGCAGCACATCCACTGAGGCCGGCTCTGTGACATCAGTCAGGATCTCATTCTGGAAGTCTAGAGGAGGTCGACACTCATCCAGACCGTCAAAGATGAACACAACCTGGAACTCGTCAAAACTGCAGATTCCTGCTTCTTTGATTGCAGGAAAGAAGCGATGAAGAAGTCCCACCAAGCTGAAGTTTTTCCCTTTCAGCAGATTCAGCTCTCTGAATGTGAACAGAAATATGAACTGTATATCCTGGTTGGCTTTGTCTTCAGCCCAGTCCAGGGTGAACTTTTGTGTTAAGACTGTTTTCCCAATGCCAGCCACTCCCATTGTCATCAATGTTCTGGTTGGTTTAACTCTTCCAGGTAAGGGTTTAAAGATGTCTTCACATCTTATTGTTGTTTCTGATCTTGCTGGGTTCCAGGATGCTTCTTCAATCTGTCTGATCTCATGTTCACAATTTACCTCTCCACTCGCTCCCACTGTGAGGTAAAGCATTGTGAAGATCTGGTTCAGAAGTGTTGGGTTTCCTCCTGCTTTAGCAATCCCCTCAACCAGATACTGCAACTTATCTATGAGTTTGGATTTGTGTTGACGTTGACACACAGCATCACAAGTTTCTGAAAGAACAAACAACAAATGGAATCAATGAGAGTTGAATAATATTACACATTAATAATTTATACATTCCCAACTCCATGGACTCTACTCAGTTCATTACTGGTGGGTGGACAAGCAGGTCCTGACTGGGTGTAAGGTATAACGTAGCTGTTTTAGAATCATTTAACCAGGAGTTTCATGCAACCTGATTCCTTAAAGCAGGGATTCCAAAAGTGTGGTGCACACACCGCTGGGGTCTGTGAGTTGCCTCTAGGCTATAGGGCAAGATGAAAAATGTAATACTTTGTTATTTAATATTTTTTTGGAGTGGGATTTTTCATTAAATACAACACATTTTTTAAATGTCCTTTGTAAAATGTACGTTTAAGATTTTAATATTGGAATTTAAAACAAGGGTAGCACTTGACAATAAGGGTACATTAATTAACAGTCAGGTAATGCTTAATAATGCTTAACTAACCCTTAGGCTTAATTAACTCTAACCCTAATTAACCATAACCATAACATTAGGTAACCCTAAAGTATTAAATAATGTATAAATGAATACTTAGTTAACATGAACACCAGTAAATGATGACTAGGCATTTGTTAACTCTTAATTAATTTATTAAACATTAACTAACCCTTAATTAATCTACTGTTATTGTAAAGTGTTACCAAAATGGGTAATTATGTGAGGCTGGTTTCCCTGCTCTTACAGCAGTGAAGACTAAGTGCAAATACTGGATGCTGCTGAGAAAGATGAGGCTTAAACTGTCTTCACTTGCACAAACAACAGAGAGCTTTGTGCAAAGATGCAGGCCCACCATCACATTAACACATTGAGTGCCACAGCGCTTCAGTAAAATTGTCTGGAGCCTGTGCCAGATTCACTTCCATTCAGTTGAAAACAGCTATAGAATTTTTTCTATTAGAGCTATATTGAGAGGGCTAGACTCTAATGAAACATTGAACACTCCTGCTTCTTCCAAAGAAGAAATTTTGTTTCTAGACAGTTCCATTATGAAATGACAGCCTCTGTAAGAAGTGCACTTTCAAGGGTTTTCTGCCGTTTTTTTTTACTTTTCAAGATATAGTGACTTTTATGAATACTTTTTGCACTCTAATTTCGAGCACATTCACTGACTCTGGCTGGTGTTTTCTGATGTGGTGGTGTGGTGTGGTTTCTGTGCAGCCTGCTCCCTGCTCCCCCCCTCCCTCCACCCCCCCTCCACCCCCGAGCTGCGGGCTCCTCCCCACACGCACAGAGTCTAGACTCCGTTTTTGCCCCGGACAGATCCCAGCGCGCAACAAGGAAGTGCCAAACGCGACTGAACGAAAAGGGCTTGGCCGTTCGGCTTCGGGTGCTGGCTTTCTGGCAGGGAATCATGTGGAGAAACAGATAGATAGAAGATAGATATAAGCAGAAGAGCTCAGTTGTGGGCACGGATGCAGCCGAGCCAACTGTCCGCTCCGCTGCAGACAGAGCAATCAATACGGCTCTGGCTGAAGCATGCATCGGTTTCCACTTTGATCACGTCTTTCCCTGCTGTCTCCTGTACAAAGTAAAGGATCTGAGGTGGGTGGAGCAGCTCCTGTGACGATGTTTAAGGTGGCGCCGTGTGATCCCTTGAAGGGATTCATGCTCACTGGCTAGGTACGACCTTAAACAGCAGAATTATGGAATAATATGAATTATGATTTTAGGACGTCCACAGACGTCCTTGGCACTCCTCGTTACTTTTTTTTAGGACGTCCACAGACGTCCTTGGCACTCAATGTGTTAATATTGTACAGATTTTCCAGAATAGTATAGTATACCATATAGTATTTGAACTATCCATTCCATATAAAATGAAGACGTTTTGGGATCATTAAATTCGTTAATCTTGTAAAATAAAAGTCGAGTTGTTTTCTTGAAGGAAACTAGCTCAAACAAAAAGCTCTGTCTTGTATTTGCATAGAAGTTTCGATTGGCTTTTGTTTACATTCCTGCCACAGCGTGGAGAATTCACAAGGAATGCCAGCTGTAACGTTAGTTTTTCCCGTGAAACACTAACACCATGTATGATCTTGTTGAATTAAGGAAGATTCTTTAAACGTTATCTGCGAGTGCGGTCCGGGCGCAGAACACAGACAGAAACATTATGGGACTTACTTAGCCTACTGATGGCTGCAGCAGTGTGAAGCAGTTTCTGGCTTCCTCCTTAGTGAGTAATCATGAGCCCTAAAGTTACGTTTTGTTTCTGTTTTAGGACTGTGCGAACATCTAGTTATGGATAGATGTGTGTTTGAGCCATAGACTGTATAATATAAATGTTTTAGCACGTTTTGGCGTGAGCAGTAGTCGAATAGTAACAAAGAAAGAAGCGAGTCTTAGATCAGCGCTGCCGCCATTTTGGCCCGAGTATCGGCTCTTTTTGCGTGGTGTCATCGTCATGGGTGTCTCCAAAATGGCGGGTCTCTTGTGTGCGATTGTCCCTCTCCAGCGCTTCTTATCAATAAGTTCTTTGGAGGGACATAAACCATAGATTACTCGCCTATTTTCAGATCAACTGTAACAATCAATGAGGGGAAAGATTGTGGGTAAACTACCCACCTCTGTATTTACTGCTAGCATGATACCCCCATCACACATCTCTTGTTGAGAACAAAGGAAATCAGCTTTAGCGTGCTAGCGAGAACTGCTAGCCACGGTGTGTGTGTGTGTGTGTGTTTTATTTTTGTTCAGCAGCTTCTGAACTCCCTTATCAAATCTTTATTCATATTATATCCTATAATTATTATTATTATTATTAGTATTATTATTATTATTATTATTATTATTATTATTATTATATGAATGAAACCTTTATTGCCCCTCAGGGAATTTTCTCTGCACAAGGAGCCCAAAAAGAACATAATAGGCACACATGTAATAATAATTACAATAATCCAGATGAGAAGTGATAAAAGCATGGATACCTCAAAATTAGACCACGCGTACCCCATTTGATAAGATTTTTGCTTTCAGATGTTTTATTACAGAAAATGTATGAAACCCATCATCTAAATAGTATTACATTCTATCATTGTCTTACTTGTGGACACAGTCCAGATAGGACATGAGCCAGGCGATATCCCCTATTAGTGCTTGCGCACCTGTTTGCGCGTGCCTTAACGGAGGCAAGATAACAGTCGGCCTTGCACATTTGTCCAGGTGGTATGCCGAGTTTTGCACCACCGCCCAGAAGCAAAAAAAGCATCCCCACCTCACGGGAGCATAATTGTAATGATTTATACAGAAACATAACTGTTTAAAAATGATATAATTGTTTGGGTAGACGTGACCTCCCTGCAGGGGCGGTTCTAGGCCTTTTTTGGGTGGGCTTTAGCCCACCCAAAAATAGTCTCAGCCCACCCCAAAAAATAAATAAAAAATAAAATGTTTACTCTCTCCAAATCCATGGTGGTCATTAGTAGCAGTTTCTGTTAAAATGATCTTTATTTATTATTTATTTTTGCTTTAAAACTATTTTTTAATTTTCTGCTTAAAGTTCATGAAAAAAAGTGGCATTCTTGTTTTTTCCCACAATAATTTCATAATACCATTTGTAATGCCACCGTTGTAGTGCTGTTGTTCAAAATTACAGTACATTTTCTCAGATTTATTGGTGTCTTTCTAGTCACACAATTTAATAGTCAGTGTTTCCCATACACTGATCTATTTGTGGTGGTACACCCTACATAGATTTTGACCCCCACAAATACTGCCACATATTAATTTCAACTAGTTGACTGCAAACTCCTGCTTTAGTGCTTACAGTATATTATTATCTTGTCGGAATATTATTCCAGCCAATAAGTTAGGAAGTTCCCTTTTGATTTAATTTTACTTTTGTTTTGCCTACAAAGCAAAATGTTACTTTACTTGAAACTCCCCTGAAGTGATTTTGGTATTATTTATGCAAGCATAATTCTACCATATAGTAACCTGTATGCAGAATATATATAGTATATATAGGGAAACAATTATTTTTTCATCGCTGTAAAACCACAGAACGGTAAAGAAGATATTGATGTGTGTAGTTCTTCATAGATCTAGTCTCTTCATTTTGATCTCAAAGTGCGCCAGTTTGATCCATTTTTACTTGAAACTGTAGGCTACAAAATTTTCTTCCGGGGGGGCATGCCCCCGGACCCCCCTAGGGGTTCAGTGGTCCATAACCTTTGGGTGGGCTGAGCCCACCCAAAGCTCTGATGCTAAAACCGCCCCTGCCTCCCTGTTTTTAAATTAAAACAGCCATACTGGCAGGGGAGCATAATTTATCACAACAACGGGCACCACCGCAGCTTAGAGGCGTGCCAAATTGACTGTATATATTATCCTTCTTATCCCATAACGACACCATTACATCACCTACCTGTTAAAAACATCTGAGCTTTGATGCAATTCGGGTTATTTTGTTGACTGGGGTGGGACAATAGAAACGTGTTTGCAGCGGGTAAACGGCGGAGACAAAAGAAAAGATTGGAGGATTTACAGTGGATTAAAACTAGACTCGTGCCAAGGCTTGTGCCTTGGGCTGTGATACCAATGACGCTCCGGGTTATAGCAGGTGAAGGTGAATAGCCTATTGCAAGTAGGCTACAATGTACAAGTTTTCTCAATTAATTTACCATAACCCCTCCTTGCGATGTGATAACAGTTTCTCAGTGAATTATAGTTGATTGCCTCGCTAAATAATCTGCTGGTTACCCATTTTTAGCAGCAGAATTTGATGTCCTGGTGTGGAACGTCCGTGCGTAATGATGTTTCTGCACTGCGCACTGTGGAGATTATGGTGCACGATCAAGCGCAGCCAGTGTTTTTGCGCCTAAGAGATGGTTTTCAAAGTTCTTAGCGCAAAGTAATTGCGCGCTGCTGACGATAGGATAATGCCATCTATCCCCACATTTTAGCGCCTAAAAGCCTGCTTTGGCATGTGGCACGCCTATGCCCAGTACAATTATAACAGGCATGCGCTTGTGCACGCCCCCAATTTGCATTGCACATGGCGTTAAACGAGCGCAAATGCTAAATTACCGCTTTTGGGAAGATAGGGCCCCGTCTCTCTGTATCATATAATAATGATATGAGCCTGTGTCTCTGTATCATAATAACAATATGAGCCTTGTCTCTGTATCATATAATAATGATATGAGCCTGTGTCTCTGTATCATAATAACAATATGAGCCTTGTCTCTGTATCATAATAACAATAACGATATGAGCCTGTGTCTCTGTATCATATAATAAATATATGAGCCTGTGTGTGGCAAAAATAAGCTCTTTAGATGCACGGTGCCCTGATGCCCTGTCTGCCTCTGTTCCAGCCCGTTGCGCAGCTGGATCTCATTCAATACTGCATCAGTTTCAAAGATTTCTGCTCGAATTAGTTAAACAACTAAAACTAAAAAAAGTAAAAAGAAAATAGTCCAGGTTGAAAGATAATTACATTCTCCTTTAAAGGATAAGTGTTTGTTTAAGCATTGCTTACTGTCACCAAATCCTATGAAAATAACAAAAAATTAATTTGTTTTGCTACAAGTCTGGTCCATGTAGCCATGCTCAGTGCAGCCATAGAACCCCACTGTATTAAAAACCATTAAAAAGCTGTCACAGAGCCATGCTGCTGCTCTGCAGCATATTACATCATCATTTATCACAATACCTTTGGGTTCTGAGCTGCTGTTTGACAAACGCTCCACTAGATCTTTTCGTTTCATCTTCAACAGAATCTTCTTGGTCACCTCCAGAGTCTCTCCGGTGTAGGTCTGGACCAGCTGATCCACTGTGTCCACTCTGTCTGCTTTCTCCAACAGGCGCTTTTTGATGGCCGGGAAACCCAGCCTGCCAGGCTGCTGCAGGTACCACTTGAACCTCTTGAACGGTTCGTCTTCTAAATCATCCAACACTTCCAAGAGCCTCTGTTTATCCGTCGCCACTTTTGCTCCCTGGTAAAATCACAGTAAATAGTCAAATCCAAAAACAATTAAACAATAAATACCGGTAAATAAAAGTCAAATCCAAGAACAATTAAAGGTCCCAATTCGTGCAGCTGTAACCTCTTAAAAACGTGTGTCTCTGGTCCATAAAACATGATTCTGGATGAATTTGTCGAAAATATAGCAACCCCGTTCGTTCTGACGGAGTTGTCACTTCCTCATCTCGTCGCTTCCCAAGAATGGTCTGTTTCTATAATATATTCAGAACTAACAGTTCCCATTGGCCGCTGAGGGAGAATCAGATTAGCGTCCGTGGACCAGCACGCTAGGTTGTGTCCACAACTAACGTTAGCAACGCGCTATCGCTAACTTAACAGTTGCTACGCTAAAGAGGACATCTCAAAATGCCTAGACTTACCGAATGCACCTCCGCAGTTGCTGGATCACGTACAGTTGGCGTCGCTCCAGCTAGAAGTGTTAATTTTGTGGCTATAGACAACATGGTGCAGGTAGCTTGTGTGAGAGAGACCGCGCGCAGTATGCTTAAGGACCCGAGTGACGTCACATTAACCCGTCTGGGGGAACAGAGTGTAAGGGGCGTGGCTTGAAGGAGACTGCAGGGGGAAGCTGGATAGGGACAAATCCAACTCTGGCAGTTCTGAGGTTGTGACCACTCATTACAGGGAGGGATGACAGCAGTATATATGCATTTACAAGTAAAAACAGCTTTGGACGGAATGGGACCTTTAAACAATAAAAACACTATTTGCACTTAATACAAACATCTCTACATACAAAATTTGCAGTAGTTACACAACAGTGTAACTACACAATCTAAATCCAAAGTCTACAAACACAATATATTTTCAGGATACAAGGTGTGTGTGATGGTCGCAATACCTTCTGCTCATCTGGTCCTGGTGACCTGGGACCTGTCTCTCCAGGAGAGAGTTCATTTGATCTGACATCTTTAGGAGACCGCGGGAGAGAGAGCTCTCCAGGTGTGCCTCCCTCTACCTGCACAGACAACCAACAGGAGAAACAGAACAACTATTTACTTCACTATCCTATCCTATAATAAGAATGAGAAGTGTCTGCGTGTGAGCAGAATTCTGGCCAGCCACGTGCCGTTTATGTGCGATCGGGCTGAACATTTCAGGGGGTATAAAAAGCACCCAGGGTGACCTGACGGAGCCGGATTTTATAATTAACCCTTGCCCTAATTACCTAATGATGTGATGACATCAGTGATGATGTCATCAGTGATGTCATCCTTCCTGGCTGAAGAGCAGGTGAGGCCACATAGCGGCTGAGCTGCGTATGCAACGCGCAGTGGGGAGTAAGTAGAGAAGAGATTTATTCCAACATGGTATTTCCACTGTTTGGAAAGAGTGCCCTCAAGTCCTCAACCATACAAAGTGATTGATAATGTATTCAAACTCCTGAAGTTTGCAGACGACACAACGGGCATCTTACCTGACACTGCCAGACGGGGGCGGTGTTGCGTTCTCAATACCACCCCATCTGGCAACATCAGGTCATCGGCCTCATCCGAGATGGCTACGAGTCTGCATACAGAACAACCTTGAGCATCCAGTCTGTCCTCTGCAACTCCATCTGTCTCTGGTATGGGTCTGCAACCAAACAGAACAGGCGCAGACTACAATGGAGAGTCAGGACCGGAGAGAAAATCATCGGTGCCAACCTGCCCTCCATCCAAGACTTATACTCCTCTAGAGTCAAGAAAAGGAAAGGGAAGATTATCACTTTTTTTAAGAATATTTTTTATTGTAAATCAAGGTACAATTGAACATTGGTAAACAGTAAAGCAATTATTTTCATTTTTCTACAAGAACATTGATGATAACATGCTATTTTAAATGTACAGGTCAGGTCTCCTTTCTCCCTTCCTTAACACCAACACACAAAAACAAACAAGCTCAGATAGAAAACAAAAAACACAAACAAGGAACAAACTAATCAAAACATACAAACACACTCCGATATTACGTGGTGATTTATTTTATTTTTTTACGGAAAGAAAAATATATGTATATACTATATATGTGTGTATATATATTTATGTATAATGTGTGGGATCCTGTGCAAGGGGGGGGGGGGGGGTCTGTGGGAGACCAGCCGGGCGAATCACTTATCTCCCCTGACCTCGCCGAGGTAGGCCAGAAAAGGGTCCCAAACAGCTACAAATACAAGTGAGTTGGTCCTTAGGAATCTGAGTCTCTCCATCTGTATGACAGAGAGCATGTCCGTCAGCCACAGCTGAAAGGAGGGTGGAGAGGGGGACTTCCACTCCTGTAGGATGAGTTTCTTGGCAACGATTGCCCCCTGTGTCAGAGACTGTTCCACAGCCGTAGGGAAGTCCAAGGAGGACTCTGAGCAGCCGAAGATGGCGAGTTCTGCCTCTGGTTGAAGGGTTATTTTGTAGGCCTTAGAGTACCATCCGTTATCCGTCCGTACGGCCGTCCGTCTGTACGAGGTTCGTTAACGCGATATCTGAGGAACGCCTTGACGGAATTTCATCAAATTTGCCTCAAACATTGACTTAGACTCAAGGATGATATGATTAGATTTGGTGGTCAAAGGTCAAAGGCCAAGGTCACTGTGACCTCTCGAACACCATTTCCAAGCTTCTTAGCGCAACATCTCAGAAATGCCTTGATGGAGTTTC
This sequence comes from Poromitra crassiceps, assembly GCF_964638095.1. Taxonomy (NCBI): domain Eukaryota; kingdom Metazoa; phylum Chordata; class Actinopteri; order Beryciformes; family Melamphaidae; genus Poromitra; species Poromitra crassiceps. Next base: position 100,549 of record NW_028152184.1, read on the forward strand.
ATCAAATTTGCCTCAAACATCGACTTGGACTCAAGGATGAACTAATTAGATTTTCGTGGTCAAAGGTCAAGGTCACTGTGACCTCACGAATGCCATTCCCAAGTTCGTTAAAGCGATATCTCAAGAACGGCTTGATGGAATTTCTGCCAATTTGGCTCAAACGTCGACTTGGGCGCAAGGATGAATGGATTACATTTTGGTGATCAAAGGTCAAGGTCACCGGGACCTCTCCAACGCCATTTTCAAGTTTGTTAACGCCATATCTCAGGAATGCCTTGATGGAATTTCATCAAATTTGCCTCAAACATTAACTTGGCCTCAAACTAGGGCTGGGCGATATGACCAAAATCTCATATCCCGATATACGTCATTTCATATCCCAATACCGATATATATCACGATATAGCATATTTTCTGTAAATTCTATTTATAGTTTATATAAAGTGACCACATGGCCATTTATTTATGTAGCAGTTAAACCAGTTAAAATGTTGTCAAACCTCACAAAAGATACATGCATTCAGAATACAGATAAGCATGGCTATTCTTTACAACACAAATAATAATAATTAGTTGCAGGGCAGTAGAATGAAACACAAACTGAACCACACACCATCAGTTCGATTTTCAAAGAGGACACTAGCATTCACTAGCATTTGCTAGTGATGTGTTTGATTTGAGCACTAATCTGGAATCATATCTAAAAGCGACCACTAGGCGGCAGTATTTCTTTAGTCAACGTCAAAATACCTACATGTTCAGTAGAAGAAGAATAAAACGGTAGAAGAAGAACAACGTGAACGAACACAACTCACTCAGGGAAAGCTAAAAGCTAAAGCTAACAATAGACGTTTTGTTGCCCTCAAGGGATTTCCTTGGGATGATGAGAGGATGGGAGGAGTTGTTTTGCCAGGTTTAACGTTAGGAGGACACACGCAAATATGGATCAAACACAGCGCAAATGCCTGGTTAGGCTAGGCGGACGGAGTGGAGGTAACATCTCCCTGCTCTTTAGCCTACTCACCGGCTGATTTGTGCCACCTATAAAGGGACGCAAGGGGCTTGTTGACACAGTCTGGTGCGTGTGTGGACTGTGGACGTGAGTAAAATGAATGAAGAAAGCACAGCGTCATCCAAATGACGGACAATATTGCCATAAAGAGTGTGATTTGCAACACAACGATATAAACGATAGAGCATCATATCAAACGAAATACATTTTCTATTGTCCAGACGAAATATATCGTCATATCGCCCAGCCCTACCTCAAACTGATTACATTTTGTTGGTCAAACTTCAAGGTCACTATGACCTCACAAACGCCATTCCCAAGTTGGTTAACGCAATATCTCAAGAACGGCTATATAGAATTTCTTCTGATTTGGCTCAAACATCGACTTGGATGCAAGGATGAACTGATTCCATTTTGGTTATCAAAGGTCAAGGTCACTGTGACCTCTCGAATGCCATTTTCAAGCTTGTTAACGCGATATCTCAGGAATGTCTTGATGGAATTTCTTCGAATTTGCCTCAAGCGTCCACTTGGACTCAAGGATGAACTGATTACATTTTGGTGGTCAAAGTTCAAGGTCACTGTGACACACACTCACACACCCAATTTCCAAGCTCTGTAACGCAACATCACAGGAGCGCCTTGACGGAATTTCTTCCAATTTGCCTCAAATGGCGATTTGGACTCAAGAATGAACTAATGGCGGAGGCATAAGTCCGCGTTGCGGTCGTTCTAGTTTAGAATAAGGGAAATGTTAGCTTCATACAGTGTCTTAGGCAAGGCATTGTCCTTCTTAGAGCAGGATGTCATTCTGAGGAGGAGTGGGGCAAGAATGTCGCAGAATTTCTTGTAGAATTCTGTGCCAAATCCATCAGGCCCAGCCGCTTTGCCTGAGGGGAATGATTTAATGGCAGAAGTGATTTATTCCAGTGTGAAATCAGAAGCTAAGTCCTCCCTGGCAGCATCGCCAAGTTTGGGTGTTTCAAGAGGATCAAAAAAGTCATTTAGATCAGAGTGAGCAGCATCGTACTTAGATGAGTAGAGTTCACTGTAAAACTCTCTAAAACAATTGTTTATCTCTTTTGGGTTAGTCAGCAAGGCGCCCATCTTTGATTTAATAGAGGGGATTGACCTGGAGTCTTGGACGCTCTTGAGCTGCCGCGACAGGAGCCCCTGGGGCTTCTCTCCCAATTCAAATAGCTTTTGTCTCAGCTTTAAGAGGAGAGTGTTTATTTGACCACCTAGCATGCAGTTGTATTCATACTTTAGCTTCACTATCTTATTATAGTCTTCAGAGGATTTTGAGACGTGATATGCAGCTTCAAGGGCAGGGAGAGCATAGGGGAGATTATCACTGACCCATCTCACCCTGGCCATGATCTGTTTGAACTCCTGCCCTCCGGCAGGCGCTACAGAGCACTGTACGCCAAAACCACCAGACGCAAAAAACGTTTCTAGCCACAGGCCATTACTCTGATGAACACTTAAACCAGCTACTTGAACACTTTGCTTAGGCTTACTGTGGAATAACTTACTGTCACTGTTAGGGATGAGACGAATAACTTGTTACGGATAATGTTTTTTTTTTTCAAATACAGATATCGTCCGTGTCATTATCTGTGTTCGTCAGCCACATTTCCTCATGTATTGCTGTGCTCTGTTCTGAGTCTGTCTCTACTGGCTAGAGCCACAGAGCTCCTCCCCTATAAATTCACTGTTCCATGCCTCCCGCGTCACACAGCACCTAGTCTCGCTGGTCAGCCTCCTCTCCCTTCCGTCCGAGGAGTCTGGCGCCGCAGGTCTCCATAACTGGGATAAACCCTCCCCTGCTCTACTCTGCTCTCCCATTGGAGGCGTCGGTTTCAGTGGCCGCCGGATGTCCGCCCCCCATTTAAGAAGCTCTGTCATTGGCTCCGACCATGTCAATCAGAGTGGCTTCCGCTCACTCTTCCCTGTGTGTTGCTGTAAATAGTCCCCTGCCGCCTCAGGGAAAACAACAACGCTAACTAGCTAGCAAGCTAACGGCAGAAACCTACACGCTAGCTCGTTGCTACACGCTGAAAACGGCAAGTTGGATTGTTTGAAACTATTTTCCAAGGGCACTGCCGCTAAGCGCCGCCCATCGCAATCCCACTATGGAGACCTGCGGCACCAGACTCCTCGGACGGAAGGGAGAGGAGGCTGGCCAGCGAGACTACACAGCACCTGACCTGCAGTTTATTCCAGCTCGCTCCTTCTTTGGTTGAAATAAAAAATAACAACTCTGAGCTCACCAGTCAGGACTCTTTCTGCTTTTCTACCGAGCGGCTTGCTCCTTAAGCAGCTGTGTCCATAGGACATGTGTACTTGAGAAGCCAGTGCCCTTCTGCAATTCATTCTCTTTGGTAAGGACACACTAGGAGTGCTCCTCTTTCAAGGACTGACCTGGCGTTTAGGCGCTCTTGGCACCTAGTGTTTTTGCGCGGAGCGCTCTGGGCGGCTCAAGCTGAAACAAGGCCAGGTGGAAAGCTAGGATATGGCCAGCGCAGAAAATCGTTGACGAGCCTGTTGGTTGTAGCAGGCAGTGACATTTTTAAAGTGGAGGGCTGTCGGTGGCAAAAGTATGAAGGATATAATGGAAAATCAGTATGGTAAGAAAATAGAAAGAAGAAAATAATTATTTAATTATGTAGTTGCATTTAATAAAACATTTTATTATAATACATTCATGTGTGTGTGTGTGTGTGTGTGTGTGTGTGTGTGTGTGTGTGTGTGTGTGTGTGTGTGTGTGTGTGTGTGTATGTGCGCGCGCGCGCATATTTATGTGAAATTCTAAAATATGTGTATTTGTCGCATTAAAAGGACCCCACCCCTCTGTATAACCTCATGGTGCCTTTTCAACTTCTATTGTTCTAATTGCATCTCTCCCAGTTAGCAGTATCCCAAAATCATAAGTTCATGATGAAATAGCCTACGCTGCCGTGCGGGCTTTCAAAAAACCACAAAAGTTTTGAGCAGCACAGTCCACACATGCTGTGTGCTGTGGTTTGGTGAAGTTTGGACAAAATTAGATGGCGAAATAGCGATTTATGTGAAATAGGCCCCACCCACAACACTTTGCAAGTCGATTATATCGCAACGGTGAGGTGTTTCAAAAGACAGCAAAACAGGTTTTGTGCAGAACAGATGTGGTTTGGTGAAGATTTGACAAAATTTGAAGGATAAATAGCGAAAAAAATGCTTTTAGACAAAATTCTAAATGGCGGGAAATCTAGTTAGACAGAAATGGGCGTGGTCTATATAGAAAGAATGTTGTTCGTAGAAGCTATGGTTCCAAAGTTATGCACCAAAACGTAAAGAGGGCAGCTATTGCGCCACCGTGACGTCAATCAGTGTAATTTTTTAGGCCACAGTAGAAGAGTACTCTATGAACCGCAAATGGAAGGCAAGGCAGACCTCCCGTCACCGTCTTCTCTGCAAACGATGAGGACTCCCTCGTCAGCTGTACACCTCACTCCTCCTGCACTGGCATGGCTACCTCTGCAGCTGCTCGGTTCAGCATCTATTCTGGAAGGAATGGGACGTTGGTCTCTGCACTATACGAATGTCACGAGTCGACAATGACATTATCTTAGCTCAAAAGGCAATGAGCGCTAACACCTGAGGAGACGGTCATTTATTTTGTACCTTATGTTAATAATTGCTCCATTTGGTAAGTGCTTGGCTGGGCTTCACTGTACTGTCATGGCTAGTACAACCTCATATGGGTCACAAGCTTGCTTCCCTGCTGGTGTGCTGTTTCATTTAAATACTACAGTTCTCATAACGTTAGAATGACCAGGTTATGAGCAGAGCCTTCAGCGGCAAACATAACTATTTCCATTCATGCAATAAATGGTAAATCTATGACGAGAGTGTCATGGGTAAAGTTAATTTAGTGATGTAGGATATTTCCCTTGCATCAAGATAGCTACTTCAATATCTTGCCAGATGTTCTTCAAGGATGGTCAGTGTGCTGCTGAGTTCCCACCTTGAACGAGAAGGGCTCTGCAGCATGAGCATCCAAGGGAAATTGCAACATGCTTGTTGCGTCATAGGCTAGGTAATGGGGATATACACTCCCTGCTGATTCAAGACTCAAGCAGGGAGACATTTTGTTGTTTTGGGGGGGGGGGTTTGCGCTCCCCACAGAATCTCTTGCTGCTGCTTGGATTCATGGGGAGCATCCTCAAAAGCAGAGCCCATCAGCTAATCTTGTAGAATTGATTGGCCTTCACTGATACATCATTCCAGTCTAAAAGGCTTCTTCTTAGTTGACAGCTCCTGATAGGATTATCATTAAACATTCACCAATCATAGCATTCTAACCTCGATGCTCAAAAGGCTACGAGTGAATTATGTTGAAGCATAGCGCTCAAGTTCTCTTTATTATCTAGCATGTATCGTTAAACTTCTGCTGTGTTACAGTAATCACCTGGCTCTTCTGCTATCATTCAGTCTAATTTGGTCAAATTTGCTCAGCTAGCTCCTCCTGCTGGCACTTCCATGTAAGCACATGGAAGGCCAGGGAGATTCGCCTGGTATGGTCGTTTTGGGGGTCTTTTGTTGCCTTAAGGCAAGGGGCAAGGGGCAAGGAGTGCCCAGAATCTGCTGCTGCCGCTCTCCCTGCCTTAGGCTTTCCATCTATGCGCATGGAAGGGCAGGGAGCCTCCAGAACAGAGCCATACCGCCAAATATAACTCATGCTAATAAAAGCTTTAAATTGATCTAAGTGGTCTTGTGTTTTTGACTAAAGTGGTCCTGACTGAAATTGAGCACAGCGGTAGTTCAGGCAGGCCATGGATGTCAAGCTCAGCTTAAACCCAGCTCACAGCTGATTAGGAGCTGATCTCAAACCCAGCCCACATCAGCTGACTGCTTAGCTGATGTATTCAATTGGCTCAACTCAAACAGGGCACCCTATTTAATTCTGCTCCAGTCTGCTGCCTAAGATGGCTGCCTCATCTGCAAGCTGCACACAGCTGCACATCTGCACAGCAGTCGTGGGGCTGATCTCCAGGAGCGACGAGACGGCCTACAGAGAGGAGGTGAGGGTCCTGGAACAATGGTGCCAGGACAACCACCTCTCTCTGAACATCTCCAAGACCAAGGAAATCATTGTAGACTACAGGAGGGGGGGGGGGGGGGGGGGCGCACACCCCCCAATCACCATCAACGGCACAGTGGTGGAAAGGGTGGACAGCTTCAAGTACCTGGGAGTCAACATCCACCAGGACCTGACATGGGCCGGTCAGACCGCCACTGTTGTCAAAAAGGCCCAACAGCGGCTACACGGACTCAGGCGCCTGAAGAAATTTGGGCTAAGGCCAGAAATCCTTAGGGACTTCTACAGAGGCACCATTGAAAGCCTGCTGACTGGCTGCTTCACCACCTGGTACGGGAACTGTACCACCATGGACCGCAGGGCGCTACGAAGAGTGAGGCGCGCGGCCCAGCACGTAACAGGATGTGAGCTGCCAGAACTGCAGGAACTATATAACCAGAGAGGAGGTCCCTGAAGATCATCAAAGACACAAACCATCCCCACAATAGCCTGTTCTCCCTGTTATCCTCAGGGAGGAGTTACAGGGTCCCAAAAGCACGCACAAATCGCTTGAGGGACAGTTTCTTCCCGCAGGCCACGAGACTCCTTAACATACACAAATAGTGTAGTAGCTGTACTGTACCGTACTGTAGCTGCTACCATTATGTATGTCTAATGTTTAATTGTATGTTTAATTAGGTCTATGCTATTTGCACCTGTACGTCAAATACGTCGAATTTAAAATGTTTAAGCACGTCTAAAGTATGCACATGACGTGCACCTATGTGCAGTGAATATGCCACTGTCTCTGACTTGTCTTATCACTCTACTGCCTTATTGCTTGTTGTGTCTCGTTGTTTTTGCACTCATATGCCCTGTTATATTTGTACTATGTTGTAAACGGAGTCCACAGCACAAGAATTTCACACGTGATACTTGTACCACAGAGTGACAATAAAAATCTTGAATCGTGAATCTTGAAGCTGTTTGCAACCCACCTCCTCCCCAGCTCCTCCTTTCATGCTGTGTCTGACTTAAAACAATGTCATTTATGTTGTCATTGTTGCTTGCTCTGTTCTGTATCTGGGGGTCTTTTGTTGCTCTCCTTGCCTTAAGGCTATTCCATGTTGCTCATGGAGGGGCAAGGAGCTCCCAGAATCTGCTGCTGCCGCTCTCCCTGCCTTAGGCTTTCCATGTATGCGCATGGAAGGGCAGGGAGCCTCCAGAACCGAGCCATACCGCCAAATATAACTCATGCTAATAAAAGCTTTAAATTGATCTAAGTGGTCTTGTGTTTTTGACTAAAGTGGTCCTGACTGAACTAATGTTCTAACTAATGGTGACGTCATCCTCAGAAATTCTGACACTAACGACACAAGAGAAGCCACACCATTTAAGAAAAAATCACGCTTTGTTCCGTATGCCAATTTGAACCTGTCCATAATCACATACAGCCACCTAGTAGAAAATTACCTGGATAAAATCCTTAAAAAGGCAAATCACAATACATCAAATCTGTCTAATAGTGATTTGAAATGCCTAAATGAGCTGGAGAAGAGGAAAGATATTGTCATTCGCCCAGCTGACAAAGGTGGCTCAGTTGTAATAATGAGTTTTGAACAATATAACGAAAGCATCTTGTCCCAGCTCAGAGACCAAGACTGCTACACCCCCTTACCCCATAACCCAGCCAGTACAGATAAAGCCATCATCGATCAGGTTATAGAGACATCATTCTCCAGAGGCTGGATTACAGGTAAGGAAAAATAATTCTTATCTATTCAATGTCCAATCTGTCCCGTGTTCCACGGCCTCCCCAAGATCCATAAAACACTCTATAACCCGCCACTCAGACCCATAGTGGCTAGTATAGGCTGCCTCACTGAACCTCTGTCACAATACCTGGACTTCTTCTTAAAGAAATTTGTCATAAACCTCCCTTCCTTTTTAGGGGATACCACTGATGTATTGAATCTATTAAATAAATTCAATACAGACAAAGAATCCCTACTGGTAACCTGTGATGTACAAAGCCTATACACCTGCATCCCTCATGATGCTGTAATGTACAAAGCCTTCCTGCATCCCTCATGATGCTGTGATGTACAAAGCCTATATACACCTGCATCCCTCATGATGCTGTGATGTACAAAGCCTATATATACACCTGCATCCCTCATGATGCTGTGATGTACAAAGCCTATATATACACCTGCATCCCTCATGATGCTGTGATGTACAAAGCCTATATATACACCTGCATCCCTCATGATGCTGTGATGTACAAAGCCTATATACACCTGCATCCCTCATGATGCTGTGATGTACAAAGCCTATATACACCTGCATCCCTCATGATGCTGTGATGTACAAAGCCTATATATACACCTGCATCCCTCATGATGCTGTGATGTACAAAGCCTATATACACATGCATCCCTCATGATGCTGTGATGTACAAAGCCTATATACACCTGCATCCCTCATGATGCTGTGATGTACAAAGCCTATATACACCTGCATCCCTCATGATGCTGTGATGTACAAAGCCTATATACACCTGCATCCCTCATGATGCTGTGATGTACAAAGCCTATATATACACCTGCATCCCTCATGATGATGTGATGTACAAAGCCTATATACACCTGCATCCCTCATGATGCTGTGATGTACAAAGCCTATATATACACCTGCATCCCTCATGATGCTGTGATGTACAAAGCCTATATATACACCTGCATCCCTCATGATGCTGTGATGTACAAAGCCTATATACACCTGCATCCCTCATGATGCTGTGATGTACAAAGCCTATATACACCTGCATCCCTCATGATGATGTGATGTACAAAGCCTATATACACCTGCATCCCTCATGATGCTGTGATGTACAAAGCCTATATATACACCTGCATCCCTCATGATGCTGTGATGTACAAAGCCTATATACACCTGCATCCCTCATGATGCTGTGATGTACAAAGCCTATATACACCTGCATCCCTCATGATGCTGTGATGTACAAAGCCTATATATACATCTGCATCCCTCATGATGCTGTGATGTACAAAGCCTATATACATCTGCATCCCTCATGATGATGTGATGTACAAAGCCTATATACACCTGCATCCCTCATGATGCTGTGATGTACAAAGCCTATATACACCTGCATCCCTCATGATGCTGTGATGTACAAAGCCTATATATACACCTGCATCCCTCATGATGCTGTGATGTACAAAGCCTATATACACCTGCATCCCTCATGATGCTGTGATGTACAAAGCCTATATACACCTGCATCCCTCATGATGCTGTGATGTACAAAGCCTATATACACCTGCATCCCTCATGATGCTGTGATGTACAAAGCATATATACACCTGCATCGCTCATGATGCTGTGATGTACAAAGCCTATATATACACCTGCATCCCTCATGATGATGTGATGTACAAAGCCTATATATACACCTGCATCCCTCATGATGCTGTGATGTACAAAGCCTATATACACCTGCATCCCTCATGATGCTGTGATGTACAAAGCCTATATATACACCTGCATCCCTCATGATGCTGTGATGTACAAAGCCTATATACACCTGCATCTGCAGTAAGCATCTGGAAGAACCCAATGCTTATGCACATGTTCTCTTCGCAGATTTCAGCGCTGCGTTTGACACTGTAAGTCCTTTGCTGCTTGTCAAAAAACTGCACCACATGAATGTAAACCCTTTCATCATTAGGTGGCTCTACTCCATGCTGACAAATAGATCTCAACAGGTCAAGATCAATTTGGCTCTCTCTGACCCTAAATTGTGTAGCACAGGTGTTCCACAAGGGGGGGTGAGTTCACCTTTCCTCTTCTCAGCCTACACAAATGACTGCAGGAGTAGACTGCCTAATAACTATACCCTGAAATTCTCAGATGACACTGTCATAAGTTGTGTTTCCATTACCCTCAGAAATGCGCAAAATCTAAATATCGCAATAGAAATTGGGTAATGGAAACACGTGAATTTCGAAAAACCTCCCAAATATCGCAAAAAGTTTTTTCGCTCTCATGAGGTGGTTTTTCAGACGTGTCGATATAGCAGTTTATCGCAAAAGTGTAATGGAAACACATTTTTCGCATTTGCACGTCATGTGACCCATATTATCCCTTGGAAAAGGAGCGGAAAATAAGTTTGGTAAGTAAGGTTCGATAGCCGTGTCAAAACCTCCGCAGCAAGTGGAAAACTTTGAAGCAACGCTACCTAGCAGAAAGACGAGTGTTGTGCAAAAGCGTAGCCGGGCAAATTAGATAATGTTTAATGGCAGAAATCGGTCCATGGTGACAGCAGGCTGCCTGTGTGCGCGCATTTGGCACAGCGGCGAGATGAGAGGATGAAAAGCACACACTGGTGCGGTGGTGCTGTCTGAAGTGAATACAGTGACTGTGAGTAGGCTAATACATTGCACACGTTTCAGGTGCAATTATAGAACCAAATCAGCCTTTTCCCCCCTCCATCTCTAAATCGGACCAGTTGTAGGCTATTAGGCTACCTTTTTTCCTCTGCCTGTCGCGCTGACTGCATTCACGCAGCCAGCAACATTTTGCGACTCATTTTCTTTTGAATTGATAATCAGGCTCGTTTATATGCATTGTAACTTCATGTTGGGATTTCCATTGACCATTGGTTGGATTTGAGCATGCAGGGGACGGGATATGGGGCAGATCCCCGTGCGTAATCACTGTGGCAGCTGCTGCAACGGGGAATCACTCAAACGCAACTTCAATGGAAACGCCTACAAGTCGCAATTGTACATTGTCGAAGTTGTAGAAATATCGCAATTCTTTTGCGAAAAACTGTAATGGAAACACAGCTATAGTCAGCCTGCTGAGGGGGGCTGAACGCCCCGAGGGTTATTTCTGTGAGATCAGCAACTTCAATGACTGGAGTGAACTCAGTCATCTCATGCTAAACCCAAACAAAACTAAAGAGATGATCTTCGATCCAAAATGTGTCTGCACCCATGACCCAGTGGTCTTGGGTGGAACACAAATTGAGCAGGTGGTATCATACAAATACTTAGGTATCCAGATGGACAATCAGCTGAAATGGAATGTCCATGTGGATCACCTATGTGCCAAATTGGCACAACGTTTGCACTTTCTGCACAGACTCAGGCTCTTTAGTGTGAGCAAGAAAGTCATGTCCACTTTCTATGATGCAGTGCTAGGTAGCATTATCAGATATGGCATGGCTGCCTGGTTCGGGACACTCTCTGTCCAGCTCAAATCCAAAATAGTAAAAATGGAAAAAACTGCCATGAAGGTAATTGGTAGAAAAGACTCACCTTCTCTTCAGGTAATTTTTGAGAAAGCAGTGCTCAGCCTGGCAAAGAGGGTGCTGTCTGATCCTTCACACATTCTGACTTCAGAGTACGAGCTGCTACCTTCAGGCAGACGCTATAGGGCGATTCGTTGCAAGAGCAACAGGTTTAAGTTTTCTTTTCTTCCCACTTCTATAGGTCTACTGAACAATCATCACATTGTTCATAGCACTTAGTGGAGTTAGACTTTTATGATGGTTATTGACTATCTGTCATTGCTCTTAATTGTGATACTTTTATTACCATACTGGTGGTTTTGCACTTTATACTCCGGTCCTACGATGTACTATTGTATTGTTACTTGGTGTGACCTGTGATTAGTACTCATGAATATGCTTCTACTTGTATCTATTTTATTTATTTATTGAATTGCTCCTACTATGGTTAAGCTGACTTAAGGTCAGCTATACCTACAGTGTGAGTTGACTGTTGCTTCAATTGAATGTACAAATGCTGCTATTATGTGTCGTCTGTATCTGTTTTAAAAACGCTTATGTGAACTATTGCACTTTGCCCAAGACAAATTTCCCTCGGGACAATAAAGTATATCTCATCTCATCTCATCTCATCCCTCATGATGATGCTGTGATGTACAAAGCCTATATATACACCTGCATCCCTCATGATGCTGTGATGTACAAAGCATATATACACCTGCATCCCTCATGATGCTGTGATGTACAAAGCCTATATACACCTGCATCCCTCATGATGCTGTGATGTACAAAGCCTATATACACCTGCATCCCTCATGATGACGTGATGTACAAAGCCTATATATACACCTGCATCCCTCATGATGCTGTGATGTACAAAGCCTATATATACCTGCATCCCTCATGATGCTGTGATGTACAAAGCCTATATACACCTGCATCCCTCATGATGCTGTGATGTACAAAGCCTATATATACCTGCATCCCTCATGATGCTGTGATGTACAAAGCCTATATATACACCTGCATCCCTCATGATGATGTGATGTACAAAGCCTATATACACCTGCATCCCTCATGATGATGTGATGTACAAAGCCTATATATACACCTGCATCCCTCATGATGCTGTGATGTACAAAGCCTATATACACCTGCATCCCTCATGATGCTGTGATGTACAAAGCCTATATACACCTGCATCCCTCATGATGCTGTGATGTACAAAGCCTATATATACACCTGCATCCCTCATGATGCTGTGATGTACAAAGCCTATATACACATGCATCCCTCATGATGCTGTGATGTACAAAGCCTATATACACCTGCATCCCTCATGATGATGTGATGTACAAAGCCTATATACACCTGCATCCCTCATGATGATGTGATGTACAAAGCCTATATATACACCTGCATCCCTCATGATGATGTGATGTACAAAGCCTATATATACACCTGCATCCCTCATGATGCTGTGATGTACAAAGCCTATATACACCTGCATCCCTCATGATGCTGTGATGTACAAAGCCTATATACACCTGCATCCCTCATGATGCTGTGATGTACAAAGCCTATATACACCTGCATCCCTCATGATGATGTGATGTACAAAGCCTATATACACCTGCATCCCTCATGATGCTGTGATGTACAAAGCCTATATACACCTGCATCCCTCATGATGCTGTGATGTACAAAGCCTATATATACACCTGCATCCCTCATGATGATGTGATGTACAAAGCCTATATATACACCTGCATCCCTCATGATGCTGTGATGTACAAAGCCTATATATACACCTGCATCCCTCATGATGCTGTGATGTACAAAGCCTATATACACATGCATCCCTCATGATGCTGTGATGTACAAAGCCTATATACACCTGCATCCCTCATGATGATGTGATGTACAAAGCCTATATACACCTGCATCCCTCATGATGATGTGATGTACAAAGCCTATATATACACCTGCATCCCTCATGATGATGTGATGTACAAAGCCTATATACACCTGCATCCCTCATGATGCTGTGATGTACAAAGCCTATATACACCTGCATCCCTCATGATGCTGTGATGTACAAAGCCTATATACACCTGCATCCCTCATGATGCTGTGATGTACAAAGCCTATATACACCTGCATCCCTCATGGTGCTGTGATGTACAAAGCCTATATATACACCTGCATCCCTCATGATGCTGTGATGTACAAAGCCTATATACACCTGCATCCCTCATGGTGCTGTGATGTACAAAGCCTATATATACACCTGCATCCCTCATGATGCTGTGATGTACAAAGCCTATATATACACCTGCATCCCTCATGATGCTGTGATGTACAAAGCCTATATATACACCTGCATCCCTCATGATGATGTGATGTACAAAGCCTATATATACACCTGCATCCCTCATGATGCTGTGATGTACAAAGCCTATATATACACCTGCATCCCTCATGGTGCTGTGATGTACAAAGCCTATATACACCTGCATCCCTCATGATGCTGTGATGTACAAAGCCTATATACACCTGCATCCCTCATGATGCTGTGATGTACAAAGCCTATATACACCTGCATCCCTCATGATGCTGTGATGTACAAAGCCTATATACACCTGCATCCCTCATGATGCTGTGATGTACAAAGCCTATATATACACCTGCATCCCTCATGATGCTGTGATGTACAAAGCCTATATATACACCTGCATCCCTCATGATGCTGTGATGTACAAAGCCTATATACACCTGCATCCCTCATGATGCTGTGATGTACAAAGCCTATATACACCTGCATCCCTCATGATGCTGTGATGTACAAAGCCTATATATACACCTGCATCCCTCATGATGCTGTGATGTACAAAGCCTATATATACACCTGCATCCCTCATGATGCTGTGATGTACAAAGCCTATATATACACCTGCATCCCTCATGATGCTGTGATGTACAAAGCCTATATATACACCTGCATCCCTCATGATGCTGTGATGTACAAAGCCTATATATACACCTGCATCCCTCATGATGCTGTGATGTACAAAGCCTATATATACATGCATCCCTCATGATGATGCTGTGATGTACAAAGCCTATATACACGTGCATCCCTCATGATGCTGTGATGTACAAAGCCTATATATACATGCATCCCTCATGATGCTGTGATGTACAAAGCCTATATATACACCTGCATCCCTCATGATGCTGTGATGTACAAAGCCTATATACACCTGCATCCCTCATGATGCTGTGATGTACAAAGCCTATATATACACCTGCATCCCTCATGATGCTGTGATGTACAAAGCCTATATATACACCTGCATCCCTCATGATGCTGTGATGTACAAAGCCTATATATACATGCATCCCTCATGATGATGCTGTGATGTACAAAGCCTATATACACGTGCATCCCTCATGATGCTGTGATGTACAAAGCCTATATATACACCTGCATCCCTCATGATGCTGTGATGTACAAAGCCTATATATACACCTGCATCCCTCATGATGCTGTGATGTACAAAGCCTATATATACACCTGCATCCCTCATGATGCTGTGATGTACAAAGCCTATATATACACCTGCATCCCTCATGATGCTGTGATGTACAAAGCCTATATACACCTGCATCCCTCATGATGCTGTGATGTACAAAGCCTATATATACACCTGCATCCCTCATGATGCTGTGATGTACAAAGCCTATATACACCTGCATCCCTCATGATGCTGTGATGTACAAAGCCTATATATACACCTGCATCCCTCATGATGCTGTGATGTACAAAGCCTATATATACATGCATCCCTCATGATGCTGTGATGTACAAAGCCTATATATACACCTGCATCCCTCATGATGCTGTGATGTACAAAGCCTATATATACACCTGCATCCCTCATGATGCTGTGATGTACAAAGCCTATATATACATGCATCCCTCATGATGCTGTGATGTACAAAGCCTATATATACATGCATCCCTCATGATGCTGCGATGTACAAAGCCTATATATACACCTGCATCCCTCATGATGATGTGATGTACAAAGCCTATATATACACCTGCATCCCTCATGATGCTGTGATGTACAAAGCCTATATACACCTGCATCCCTCATGATGCTGTGATGTACAAAGCCTATATACACCTGCATCCCTCATGATGCTGTGATGTACAAAGCCTATATATACACCTGCATCCCTCATGATGCTGTGATGTACAAAGCCTATATATACACCTGCATCCCTCATGATGCTGTGATGTACAAAGCCTATATATACACCTGCATCCCTCATGATGCTGTGATGTACAAAGCCTATATATACACCTGCATCCCTCATGGTGCTGTGATGTACAAAGCCTATATATACACCTGCATCCCTCATGATGCTGTGATGTACAAAGCCTATATATACACCTGCATCCCTCATGATGCTGTGATGTACAAAGCCTATATATACACCTGCATCCCTCATGATGATGCTGTGATGTACAAAGCCTATATACACCTGCATCCCTCATGATGCTGTGATGTACAAAGCCTATATACACCTGCATCCCTCATGATGCTGTGATGTACAAAGCCTATATATACACCTGCATCCCTCATGATGCTGTGATGTACAAAGCCTATATATACACCTGCATCCCTCATGATGCTGTGATGTACAAAGCCTATATACACCTGCATCCCTCATGATGCTGTGATGTACAAAGCCTATATATACACCTGCATCCCTCATGATGCTGTGATGTACAAAGCCTATATATACACCTGCATCCCTCATGATGATGTGATGTACAAAGCCTATATATACACCTGCATCCCTCATGATGCTGTGATGTACAAAGCCTATATATACACCTGCATCCCTCATGGTGCTGTGATGTACAAAGCCTATATATACACCTGCATCCCTCATGATGCTGTGATGTACAAAGCCTATATATACACCTGCATCCCTCATGGTGCTGTGATGTACAAAGCCTATATATACACCTGCATCCCTCATGATGCTGTGATGTACAAAGCCTATATATACACCTGCATCCCTCATGGTGCTGTGATGTACAAAGCCTATATATACACCTGCATCCCTCATGATGCTGTGATGTACAAAGCCTATATATACACCTGCATCCCTCATGATGCTGTGATGTACAAAGCCTATATATACACCTGCATCCCTCATGATGCTGTGATGTACAAAGCCTATATATACACCTGCATCCCTCATGATGCTGTGATGTGCAAAGCCTATATATACACCTGCATCCCTCATGATGCTGTGATGTACAAAGCCTATATATACACCTGCATCCCTCATGATGCTGTGATGTACAAAGCCTATATACACCTGCATCCCTCATGATGCTGTGATGTACAAAGCCTATATACACCTGCATCCCTCATGATGCTGTGATGTACAAAGCCTATATATACACCTGCATCCCTCATGATGCTGTGATGTACAAAGCCTATATATACACCTGCATCCCTCATGATGCTGTGATGTACAAAGCCTATATATACACCTGCATCCCTCATGATGCTGTGATGTACAAAGCCTATATATACACCTGCATCCCTCATGATGCTGTGATGTACAAAGCCTATATATACACCTGCATCCCTCATGATGCTGTGATGTACAAAGCCTATATATACATGCATCCCTCATGATGATGCTGTGATGTACAAAGCCTATATACACGTGCATCCCTCATGATGCTGTGATGTACAAAGCCTATATATACATGCATCCCTCATGATGCTGTGATGTACAAAGCCTATATATACACCTGCATCCCTCATGATGCTGTGATGTACAAAGCCTATATATACACCTGCATCCCTCATGATGCTGTGATGTACAAAGCCTATATATACATGCATCCCTCATGATGCTGTGATGTACAAAGCCTATATATACACCTGCATCCCTCATGATGCTGTGATGTACAAAGCCTATATATACACCTGCATCCCTCATGATGCTGTGATGTACAAAGCCTATATATACACCTGCATCCCTCATGATGCTGTGATGTACAAAGCCTATATACACCTGCATCCCTCATGATGCTGTGATGTACAAAGCCTATATATACACCTGCATCCCTCATGATGCTGTGATGTACAAAGCCTATATATACACCTGCATCCCTCATGATGATGTGATGTACAAAGCCTATATATACACCTGCATCCCTCATGATGCTGTGATGTACAAAGCCTATATATACACCTGCATCCCTCATGATGCTGTGATGTACAAAGCCTATATATACACCTGCATCCCTCATGATGCTGTGATGTACAAAGCCTATATATACACCTGCATCCCTCATGATGCTGTGATGTACAAAGCCTATATATACACCTGCATCCCTCATGATGCTGTGATGTACAAAGCCTATACACCTGCATCCCTCATGATGCTGTGATGTACAAAGCCTATATATACACCTGCATCCCTCATGATGCTGTGATGTACAAAGCCTATACACCTGCATCCCTCATGATGCTGTGATGTACAAAGCCTATATATACACCTGCATCCCTCATGATGCTGTGATGTACAAAGCCTATATATACACCTGCATCCCTCATGATGCTGTGATGTACAAAGCCTATATATACACCTGCATCCCTCATGATGCTGTGATGTACAAAGCCTATACACCTGCATCCCTCATGATGCTGTGATGTACAAAGCCTATATATACACCTGCATCCCTCATGATGCTGTGATGTACAAAGCCTATATATACACCTGCATCCCTCATGATGCTGTGATGTACAAAGCCTATATACACCTGCATCCCTCATGATGCTGTGATGTACAAAGCCTATATATACACCTGCATCCCTCATGATGCTGTGATGTACAAAGCCTATATATACACCTGCATCCCTCATGATGCTGTGATGTACAAAGCCTATATATACACCTGCATCCCTCATGATGATGTGATGTACAAAGCCTATATATACACCTGCATCCCTCATGATGCTGTGATGTACAAAGCCTATATACACCTGCATCCCTCATGATGCTGTGATGTACAAAGCCTATATATACACCTGCATCCCTCATGATGCTGTGATGTACAAAGCCTATATACACCTGCATCCCTCATGATGCTGTGATGTACAAAGCCTATATATACACCTGCATCCCTCATGATGCTGTGATGTACAAAGCCTATATATACACCTGCATCCCTCATGATGCTGTGATGTACAAAGCATATATATACACCTGCATCCCTCATGATGCTGTGATGTACAAAGCCTATATACACCTGCATCCCTCATGATGCTGTGATGTACAAAGCCTATATATACACCTGCATCCCTCATGATGCTGTGATGTACAAAGCCTATATATACACCTGCATCCCTCATGATGCTGTGATGTACAAAGCCTATATACACCTGCATCCCTCATGATGCTGTGATGTACAAAGCCTATATACACCTGCATCCCTCATGATGCTGTGATGTACAAAGCCTATATATACACCTGCATCCCTCATGATGCTGTGATGTACAAAGCCTATATATACACCTGCATCCCTCATGATGCTGTGATGTACAAAGCCTATATATACACCTGCATCCCTCATGATGCTGTGATGTACAAAGCCTATATATACACCTGCATCCCTCATGATGCTGTGATGTACAAAGCCTATATATACACCTGCATCCCTCATGATGCTGTGATGTACAAAGCCTATATATACATGCATCCCTCATGATGATGCTGTGATGTACAAAGCCTATATACACGTGCATCCCTCATGATGCTGTGATGTACAAAGCCTATATATACATGCATCCCTCATGATGCTGTGATGTACAAAGCCTATATATACACCTGCATCCCTCATGATGCTGTGATGTACAAAGCCTATATACACCTGCATCCCTCATGATGCTGTGATGTACAAAGCCTATATATACACCTGCATCCCTCATGATGCTGTGATGTACAAAGCCTATATATACATGCATCCCTCATGATGCTGTGATGTACAAATCCTATATATACACCTGCATCCCTCATGATGCTGTGATGTACAAAGCCTATATACACCTGCATCCCTCATGATGCTGTGATGTACAAAGCCTATATATACACCTGCATCCCTCATGATGCTGTGATGTACAAAGCCTATATATACACCTGCATCCCTCATGATGCTGTGATGTACAAAGCCTATATATACACCTGCATCCCTCATGATGCTGTGATGTACAAAGCCTATATATACACCTGCATCCCTCATGATGCTGTGATGTACAAAGCCTATATATACACCTGCATCCCTCATGATGCTGTGATGTACAAAGCCTATATATACATGCATCCCTCATGATGATGCTGTGATGTACAAAGCCTATATACACGTGCATCCCTCATGATGCTGTGATGTACAAAGCCTATATATACATGCATCCCTCATGATGCTGTGATGTACAAAGCCTATATATACACCTGCATCCCTCATGATGCTGTGATGTACAAAGCCTATATACACCTGCATCCCTCATGATGCTGTGATGTACAAAGCCTATATATACACCTGCATCCCTCATGATGCTGTGATGTACAAAGCCTATATATACATGCATCCCTCATGATGCTGTGATGTACAAAGCCTATATATACACCTGCATCCCTCATGATGCTGTGATGTACAAAGCCTATATATACACCTGCATCCCTCATGATGCTGTGATGTACAAAGCCTATATATACATGCATCCCTCATGATGCTGTGATGTACAAAGCCTATATATACATGCATCCCTCATGATGCTGTGATGTACAAAGCCTATATATACACCTGCATCCCTCATGATGCTGTGATGTACAAAGCCTATATATACACCTGCATCCCTCATGATGCTGTGATGTACAAAGCCTATATACACCTGCATCCCTCATGATGCTGTGATGTACAAAGCCTATATACACCTGCATCCCTCATGATGCTGTGATGTACAAAGCCTATATACACCTGCATCCCTCATGATGCTGTGATGTACAATGCCTATATACACCTGCATCCCTCATGATGCTGTGATGTACAAAGCCTATATATACACCTGCATCCCTCATGATGCTGTGATGTACAAAGCCTATATATACACCTGCATCCCTCATGATGCTGTGATGTACAAAGCCTATATACACCTGCATCCCTCATGATGCTGTGATGTACAAAGCCTATATACACCTGCATCCCTCATGATGCTGTGATGTACAAAGCCTATATACACCTGCATCCCTCATGATGCTGTGATGTACAAAGCCTATATATACACCTGCATCCCTCATGATGCTGTGATGTACAAAGCCTATATATACATGCATCCCTCATGATGCTGTGATGTACAAAGCCTATATATACACCTGCATCCCTCATGATGCTGTGATGTACAAAGCCTATATATACACCTGCATCCCTCATGATGCTGTGATGTACAAAGCCTATATATACATGCATCCCTCATGATGCTGTGATGTACAAAGCCTATATATACATGCATCCCTCATGATGCTGTGATGTACAAAGCCTATATATACACCTGCATCCCTCATGATGCTGTGATGTACAAAGCCTATATATACACCTGCATCCCTCATGATGCTGTGATGTACAAAGCCTATATACACCTGCATCCCTCATGATGCTGTGATGTACAAAGCCTATATACACCTGCATCCCTCATGATGCTGTGATGTACAAAGCCTATATACACCTGCATCCCTCATGATGCTGTGATGTACAAAGCCTATATATACACCTGCATCCCTCATGATGCTGTGATGTACAAAGCCTATATATACACCTGCATCCCTCATGATGCTGTGATGTACAAAGCCTATATATACACCTGCATCCCTCATGATGCTGTGATGTACAAAGCCTATATATACACCTGCATCCCTCATGATGCTGTGATGTACAAACCCTATATACACCTGCATCCCTCATGATGATGTGATGTACAAAGCCTATATACACCTGCATCCCTCATGATGCTGTGATGTACAAAGCCTATATATACACCTGCATCCCTCATGATGCTGTGATGTACAAAGCCTATATACACCTGCATCCCTCATGATGCTGTGATGTACAAAGCCTATATACACCTGCATCCCTCATGGTGCTGTGATGTACAAAGCCTATATACACCTGCATCCCTCATGATGCTGTGATGTACAAAGCCTATATACACCTGCATCCCTCATGATGCTGTGATGTACAAAGCCTATATATACACCTGCATCCCTTATGATGCTGTGATGTACAAAGCCTATATATACACCTGCATCCCTCATGATGCTGTGATGTACAAAGCCTATATATACACCTGCATCCCTTATGATGCTGTGATGTACAAAGCCTATATACACCTGCATCCCTCATGATGCTGTGATGTACAAAGCCTATATATACACCTGCATCCCTCATGATGCTGTGATGTACAAAGCCTATATATACACCTGCATCCCTCATGATGCTGTGATGTACAAAGCCTATATACACCTGCATCCCTCATGATGCTGTGATGTACAAAGCCTATATATACACCTGCATCCCTCATGATGATGTGATGTACAAAGCCTATATACACCTGCATCCCTCATGATGCTGTGATGTACAAAGCCTATATACACCTGCATCCCTCATGATGCTGTGATGTACAAAGCCTATATACACCTGCATCCCTCATGATGCTGTGATGTACAAAGCCTATATACACCTGCATCCCTCATGATGCTGTGATGTACAAAGCCTATATATACACCTGCATCCCTCATGATGATGTGATGTACAAAGCCTATATACACCTGCATCCCTCATGATGCTGTGATGTACAAAGCCTATATACACCTGCATCCCTCATGATGCTGTGATGTACAAAGCCTATATACACCTGCATCCCTCATGGTGCTGTGATGTACAAAGCCTATATACACCTGCATCCCTCATGATGCTGTGATGTACAAAGCCTATATACACCTGCATCCCTCATGATGCTGTGATGTACAAAGCCTATATATACACCTGCATCCCTTATGATGCTGTGATGTACAAAGCCTATATATACACCTGCATCCCTCATGATGCTGTGATGTACAAAGCCTATATATACACCTGCATCCCTTATGATGCTGTGATGTACAAAGCCTATATACACCTGCATCCCTCATGATGCTGTGATGTACAAAGCCTATATATACACCTGCATCCCTCATGATGCTGTGATGTACAAAGCCTATATATACACCTGCATCCCTCATGATGCTGTGATGTACAAAGCCTATATATACACCTGCATCCCTCATGATGATGTGATGTACAAAGCCTATATACACCTGCATCCCTCATGATGCTGTGATGTACAAAGCCTATATACACCTGCATCCCTCATGATGCTGTGATGTACAAAGCCTATATATACACCTGCATCCCTCATGATGCTGTGATGTACAAAGCCTATATATACACCTGCATCCCTCATGATGCTGTGATGTACAAAGCCTATATATACACCTGCATCCCTCATGATGATGTGATGTACAAAGCCTATATACACCTGCATCCCTCATGATGCTGTGATGTACAAAGCCTATATACACCTGCATCCCTCATGATGCTGTGATGTACAAAGCCTATATATACACCTGCATCCCTCATGATGCTGTGATGTACAAAGCCTATATATACACCTGCATCCCTCATGATGCTGTGATGTACAAAGCCTATATATACACCTGCATCCCTCATGATGCTGTGTTGTACAAAGCCTATATATACACCTGCATCCCTTATGATGCTGTGATGTACAAAGCCTATATACACCTGCATCCCTCATGATGCTGTGATGTACAAAGCCTATATATACACCTGCATCCCTCATGATGCTGTGATGTACAAAGCCTATATATACACCTGCATCCCTCATGATGCTGTGATGTACAAAGCCTATATATACACCTGCATCCCTCATGATGATGTGATGTACAAAGCCTATATACACCTGCATCCCTCATGATGATGTGATGTACAAAGCCTATATACACCTGCATCCCTCATGATGCTGTGATGTACAAAGCCTATATACACCTGCATCCCTCATGATGCTGTGATGTACAAAGCCTATATACACCTGCATCCCTCATGATGCTGTGATGTACAAAGCCTATATATACACCTGCATCCCTCATGATGATGTGATGTACAAAGCCTATATATACACCTGCATCCCTCATGATGCTGTGATGTACAAAGCCTATATATACATGCATCCCTCATGATGCTGTGATGTACAAAGCCTATATATACACCTGCATCCCTCATGATGCTGTGATGTACAAAGCCTATATACACATGCATCCCTCATGATGCTGTGATGTACAAACCCTATATACACCTGCATCCCTCATGATGATGTGATGTACAAAGCCTATATACACCTGCATCCCTCATGATGCTGTGATGTACAAAGCCTATATATACACCTGCATCCCTCATGATGCTGTGATGTACAAAGCCTATATACACCTGCATCCCTCATGATGCTGTGATGTACAAAGCCTATATATACACCTGCATCCCTCATGATGCTGTGATGTACAAAGCCTATATACACCTGCATCCCTCATGATGCTGGCCTAGAAGCCTTGTCTTATTATCTGGACAAACGCCCTACAGAAACACTACCACCAAATAAACTACTGTGAACCCTCACAGAAATAGTCCTGTCACATAATTACTTCCAATATGCAGGTTCTTATTTTCGACAGAAAAGAGGTGTCAGTATGGGCAGTGCCTTTGCGCCCTCATATGCCTGCCTAACCATGGGCTTTTGGGAAGAGAAACATATTAATAATCCAGCCAATAATCAGTTCCTTCCCCATATTTTTCTTTGGAAAAGATACATCGATGATGTCTTTTTTGTCTGGACCGGTACCACCTCAGA